>NC_060150.1:49477719-49480948 GCF_021292245.1 Micropterus dolomieu | reverse complement strand
CCCCGCAGATACTCTGTCTGCTGGTGAGGACTGAACCCGAGGAACCCCGCCGATACTCTGTCTGCTGGTGAGGACTGAACCCGAGGAACCCCGCCGATACTCTGTCTGCTGGTGAGGACTGAACCCGAGGAACCCTGCAGATACTCTGTCTGCTGGTGAGGACCGAACCCCGAGGAACCCCGCAGATACTCTGTCTGCTGGTGACAACCGAACCCTGAGGCTGGTGAGAACCGATCCCCGAGGAACCCCGCAGATACTCTGTCTGCTGGTGAGAACCGAACCCTGAGGTTGGTGAGAACCGAACCCCGAGAAACCCCGCAAATACTCTGTCTGCTGGTGACAACCGAACCCCGAGAAACCCCGCAGATACTCTGTCTGCTGGTGAAAACCGAACCCTGAGGCTGGTAAGAACCGATCCCCAAGGAACCCCGCAAATACTCTGTCTGCTGGTGAGAACCGAACCCCGAGAAACCCCGCAGATACTCTGTCTGCTGGTGAGAACCGAACCCTGAGGCTGGTGAGAACCGATCCCCAAGGAACCCCACAGATACTCTGTCTTTTGGTGAGGACTGAACCCGAGGAACCCTGCAGATACTCTGTCTGCTGGTGAGGACTGAACCCGAGGAACCCCGCAGATACTCTGTCTGCTGGTGAGGACCGAACCCGAGGAACCCTGCAGATACTCTGTCTGCTGGTGAGAACTGAACCAGAGGAACCCCGCAGATACTCTGTCTGCTGGTGAGAACTGAACCCGAGGAACCCCGCAGATACTCTGTCTGCTGGTGAGGACCGAACCCGAGGAACCCTGCAGATACTCTGTCTGCTGGTGACAACCGAACCCTGAGGCTGGTGAGAACCGAACCCCGAGAAACCCCTCAAATACTCTGTCTGCTGGTGACAACCGAACCCCGAGAAACCCCGCAGATACTCTGTCTGCTGGTGACAACCGAACCCTGAGGCTGGTAAGAACCGATCCCCAAGGAACCCCGCAAATACTCTGTCTGCTGGTGACAACCGAACCCCGAGAAACCCCGCAGATACTCTGTCTGCTGGTGACAACCGAACCCCGAGGAACCTCGCAGATACTCTGTCTGCTGGTGAGAACCGAACCCCGAGGAACCTCGCAGATACTCTGTCTGCTGGTGACAACCGAACCCTGAGGCTGGTGAGAACCGATCCCTACAGATAATCTGTCTGCTGGTGAGGACTGAACCCGAGGAACCCCGCAGATACTCTGTCTGCTGGTGAGGACTGAACCCGAGGAACCCCGCAGATACTCTGTCTGCTGGTGAGGACTGAACCCGAGGAACCCCGCAGATACTCTGTCTGCTGGTGAGGACCGAACCCGAGGAACCCTGCAGATACTCTGTCTGCTGGTGACAACCGAACCCTGAGGCTGGTGAGAACCGAACCCCGAGAAACCCCGCAAATACTCTGTCTGCTGGTGACAACCGAACCCCGAGAAACCCCGCAGATACTCTGTCTGCTGGTGACAACCGAACCCTGAGGCTGGTAAGAACCGATCCCTACAGATACTCTGTCTGCTGGTGAGAACCGAACCCCGAGAAACCCCGCAGATGCTCTGTCTGCTGGTGAGAACCGAACCCCGAGAAACCCCGCAGATACTCTGTCTGCTGGTGAGAACCGAACCCCGAGGAACCTCGCAGATACTCTGTCTGCTGGGCATGAAAATAAATTAATATTCACTAGAACAAACTAATTCATTCACAAACACGTGATTCACTCAGTGAAACAGTCGCAGTTTGGTTCGGTTGAGGTAAACCTGGTGGCCCCACAAAATACTGACACTTTGGGCCCAATTTGGACATTTTCACTTAGGGGTGTACTCACTCTTGTTGCCAGCGTTTTAGATATTAACGGCTGTGTGATGTGTTATTTTGAGGGGACAGCAGATTTACACTGTTATACACTCACTACTTTATATTGGAGCAAAGTGTCATTTCTTCAGTGGAAAAGAGAACACAGTTCCTTGGAGTGGACTCGACAGGAAGTGGTCTCTGCTACCACTGTTCAGCAGCCTCAGGATGCTGCAGTTATTAGCAGGTTCGTTAGCGCTGATCGACTGTTGGTAGATGAGGCTTCAGACTGAGACACCGCAGGATTTTAAAGTTCTGTTAGTCATTTAATCTTCATACATCTAGAACTGGAACAAGTATAAGGAACTGCTTTACAGAGAGAGCAGCGTGGTAAGTGTGGTGGGAAGAGAGCGAGCGAGCGTGAAAACCGGATGAGAACGTTTCTCTAAATACGACACTAATGAGGTGGAGAGAGACGGGCGAGAGACACTGACAGACACTGAGGGAGAGAGAGAGGGAGAGGGCTCATTAAATCAATGGCAAAATGTAAAAAGGTTGAAATATCCTGCTTTCACCGAGAACAAGAGGCGAGCAGCTGGGCGCGTGTGCACGAGGCTGTGCACGAGGCTGTGTGAGTGTGAGCGAGTGTGAGTGTCAGCAGGGTGAATGGAGAAGTCATGTTGGAAATCTGTTTCGATCAGTCAGGGTCGTGTTCGCTGAAAAGGTCAGAGGGGGGGGATCTGACAAACGGGACCAAACAATCAGAACCCTTCCACAGAAAGAAGATCAGTTAAAAAACCCGAGGACAGGTAGAGACACAGAGGACAGGTAGAGACAGAGGACAGACAGGTAGAGACACAGAGGACAGGTAGAGACACAGAGGACAGGTAGAGACACAGAGGACAGACAGGTAGAGACTCAGAGGACAGGTAGAGACACAGAGGACAGACAGGTAGAGACACAGAAGACAGGTAGAGACAGAGGACAGACAGGTAGAGACACAGAAGACAGGTAGAGACTCAGAGGACAGGTAGAGACACAGAGGACAGACAGGTAGAGACTCAGAGGACAGGTAGAGACACAGAGGACAGACAGGTAGAGACACAGAAGACAGGTAGAGACTCATGGAGGACAGGTAGAGACAGAGGACAGACAGGTAGAGACTCAGAAGACGGGTAGAGACTCAGAAGACGGGTAGAGACTCAGAGGACAGACAGGTAGAGACACAGAGGACAGACAGGTAGAGACACAGAGGACAGACAGGTAGAGACTCAGAAGACAGGTAGAGACACAGAGGACAGGTAGAGACACAGAGGACAGGTAGAGACTCAGAGGACAGACAGGTAGAGACACAGAAGACAGGTAGAGACTCAGAGGACAGGTAGAGACACAGAGGACAGACAGGTAGAGAC
>NC_060150.1:49459015-49477619 GCF_021292245.1 Micropterus dolomieu | reverse complement strand
CAGAAGACAGGTAGAGACACAGAGGACAGGTAGAGACACAGAGGACAGGTAGAGACTCAGAGGACAGACAGGTAGAGACACAGAAGACAGGTAGAGACTCAGAGGACAGGTAGAGACACAGAGGACAGACAGGTAGAGACTCAGAGGACAGGTAGAGACACAGAGGACAGACAGGTAGAGACACAGAAGACAGGTAGAGACTCAGAGGACAGGTAGAGACAGAGGACAGACAGGTAGAGACTCAGAAGACGGGTAGAGACTCAGAGGACAGACAGGTAGAGACACAGAGGACAGACAGGTAGAGACACAGAGGACAGACAGGTAGAGACTCAGAAGACAGGTAGAGACACAGAGGACAGGTAGAGACACAGAGGACAGGTAGAGACTCAGAGGACAGACAGGTAGAGACTCAGAGGACAGACAGGTAGAGACTCAGAAGACAGGTAGAGACTCAGAGGACAGACAGCTAGAGACTCAGAGGACAGACAGCTAGAGACTCAGAGGACAGACAGCTAGAGACACAGAGGACAGGTAGAGACTCAGAGGACAGGTAGAGACACAGAGGACAGACAGGTAGAGACTCAGAAGACAGGTAGAGACTCAGAGGACAGACAGGTAGAGACTCAGAGGACAGGTAGAGACTCAGAGGACAGGTAGAGACTCAGAGGACAGGTAGAGACTCAGAGGACAGACAGGTAGAGACACAGAAGACAGACAGGTAGAGACACAGAGGACAGGTAGGTCCTGGTTCTGACAGGCTTCAGGTTCCTGTCCGTCCAACGTCTCCACGTCAGTTTAACTCCCTCTACCATCTGTAGCTCCTCTAATAACCCACCTCCTCATCTTCATCACCAAACAGGAAGTTGACCTTGTGTAGTTCTGAAGGTCGTGGTTTGTAGTTCTGTAACATTTGGTGGGAAAGCAGGCGCTCTGTCTCTGTGTCTGATTTAAATGTCAGCCCAAAAATTATGGGATGGAACCATGACGACCGCGCACGCACACACGCTCAGCCAGGAATGGTAGGATTTTATGTGATAGCGTTCACTCTCCCCTTGGGGATTATGGGTAATAGGATCCACCTCCACCCCCTCCTCCCCTTGACCCCCGACCCCCATTGTTGCCGCGGCGATGTCTCAGTGTGTGTGTGTGTGTTCCCTGTAGAGCTCCATTTAGCTTCCACGTCTCTCTTTCATCGCACAATCGAGGTGGAGAAACTCACAAGTGCCTCTATTGTGTCCTGCTGAAAGCCTGCAGTGTGTGTGTGCGTGTGTGTGTGTGTGTGTGTGTGTGCACGTGTGTGTGTGTGTGTGTGAGAGGCTCAATAACAGGAAGACAGAAGTTTTCTGTACGGCCACAATCGACCACACACACGGATGAAAGACGACAAAGAACAGGAAACATATTGTTCACTGGCTGCAGAGACACACCTGAAAACACACACACACTCGTGCACAATCTCACACTCGTGCACACTCTCACACAGCCTCAGTGGGGTTTTGTCAGGAGAAATTGCTCTCTCCTGCTCTCATCTATCATTCTCTCTCTGAGTGGATCGCTGTCTGTCATCTTGAAATACAGCACTTAGATTGGCCACTACAAAGACAGAGTATGTGTGTGAGCGTGCTCAGTTCGAGGCTTCCTTTAATCTCCCCCTCCTCCCCCCTCCTCCCCCCTCCTCCCTCTCTGTTCAGTTGGAGCTGGTTTCTTCAGTTTTTGGTTAAATTCCCTGCAGGAAACAGGAAGGAGGCAGGTGGCCATGTTGGCGTCCTCCTGTTCAACACATTCTCAGTCCCAGCTCGCCACACATGGACGCTTAGCCAACACCCCTTGGCGTCGCTTTCTAACGCCCTGGGTACCCTTTAGCGTCGTGTTTGGACGTGTAGCGGTCTGCTGTCAGCTTAGCAAGAATAAATGTGACTCAAAGCTCTGATGATGTCACTTTATTAAGTTGTGATATTTTTTCCAGAGGGGAAGTGATTCTTCTTGAACCCGAGGAACCCCGCAGATACGTTTGGGACCGTCTGGATCTGGTCTAATAGTCCTGGTCTGTTCGGACCAGGACTGACTTCGCTTGGTTCCCCTATGGATCAGGTCTCTGCTTTCTGAACACTAATAAATGAGGGTTTGTGGTGGTTTTCCTTGTCATCGCGATGAAGAGTGGGTTTAAAAAAGCCACAATGCTGAGGCATGTCAAAGGAGACCTGAAACCACTGACCAATAAGACGCACCGTTACCCTGATCTAAAGGACGGATGTCTCTGGTCTGAAAGTTGTTGGAAAACATTTTGGATGATGTGAAAACAACAAATTATAAATCATGGCTCCAGTCCATTTTAGAGATTTTTATGAACATACCTTTAAATTTGTGTCCTGGGCCTAAAGGCAACAGCACGTCTTTGTGCTGTTTATAAAAAGAAGGTAAGAGGTAAGAGGCGATGACTTGATGTTTGGTGCCAGAAACCATTTCAGTGATCAGGTCTTCTTCTGGTCTCATGTCGCCGGTCGAGCCAGCTGAGCCCCGGGTGGATTCACGGTCACTATGTGCCGTGTTGTGGGATTCAGCGTGTTGACTAAACAGTGCTGAAGACGCTTCGGTCTGCATGGAGGAGATCAGGACAGATGCTGAGTGTTACCTGTTCAGCTCAGACCGCCTGCTGATTGGCTGAGTGGCGGCCGAACGTCAGCAGAGCGTGACTGAGCTGCTGACAGGATCTGTATCAGGAGGTTCAGCCTGTTTTCAGTTTAAATAAGTGATGAGAGAAAATATTTAGTGGATCTGGACCAGAAACAGGAAGACGGGTTTAATCACAAACCTTCATTTGAGCGGTCTCCGACTTTTAAGGCCTCGTTTCCACTTCTGTGTCAGATCCAGATAAAATCCAGATGAGATTTAAGACACTTTCATTTTCTCTTGACACATCTGCGCCTCAGTCTTTGTTTTCTGGCTACGTGTAAACCGGAGTCGGTCCTCTTCCAGTCTAGAAGGAGGTTCTGATGCACCTGAAGCTGGTTAACTGACAGCAAGAACACAATTAACTATTACAAGCACCTGCGTCAGTATATAAAGGCAAGTGTTTTCAGTCTGACCCACTCAGAACAGCCCGTCCTCTGTATCATCACATGTGCTGAAACTAGGCCGTGAAGCTCCAGCTGATACCATCCCAGGTCCAGGCCCCGGTCTTTCCACATATAGAGTCACAAGAGAGACTGATCTGAGACCTAATTATGTGTTCGTCTTTGTGTTCCTGTCTGTCAGATCCGATGCACGGACCGCGGCGCCTCGAGGTTGTCGACATTCAGTCCAAACAGGTGACGGTACGATGGGAACCATTTGGATACAATGTGACCCGCTGCTACAGCTACAACCTGACTGTACAGTACCGCTACAGACCTGCAGCGGCCCCCAGCAGGTAAACACAGGGAGGGGCCACAGGTAGAAAAGATCAGGGCCCACAGGTAAAGTCAAGGAGAAGCCAACCGGCACACTCAGGGAGTTTTTAATTCTTTATTTATACAGGGAAATCCTGTCTGAGACCAAGGGCTCATTTACAGAGATGCCCTGGATTACAGGTACAAAAACAAAGAGTGTAAACTTACAACTAGACGAACAATCTTGTTTAAAGAAAGTTAAACACGTACAGAATAGGCAAGTACAAAAGCAGCTTGGGAAACAGAGTCCAGACTTTCTAAAACAGAAGCCGGAGCATGCATCTATGTAATATCACCTAATCTAGCACCGACATGAAAGTGGCCTGAACAATGTCACGTCTATGTTTAGATCATAAGCATGTTTTATTTCTGTAAAAAAAACCCAAATCTGATTTTTAATTGTTTTTACCTACTCAGGTATCTAACCAGATATCAACATATTTGTATGAATAAACACATTCTAAAACTGAATTTTCACTGTGGTAAATTTAAAAGAATCTGCACTGTTCCCAGATACTTAGTTTTATTTGAATTTAAAACCAACAAAGATCTATGAGGGACATCTGGAAAACCTGTGCAAGAGAAGGAGCTGCCGTGTACAACACTGTGTCATCTGCATAAAAGCGAACATTACATTTCCTCATAAGATTAAAAATATAATTTATATATTAAATTAAAGGAAGGGGCCTTCACAGATGGAGGGCTGACAAGCCAGCAGATAAACATGAGGAGGGGCCACTCACGGAGGGGTGACAGGCGAAAAGAGTAGGGGCCACGAGGTAAATTAACCCATCCCACCTCCCCCTGTCTCTCCTGCAGGGAGCCGGTGAAGGAGGAGGTGGTGTACGACACTCTGAGCACCGTGCCGCAGCACGTCGTACGTAACCTTCCACCGTTCACCAACGTCAGCCTGAGACTTGTCCTGAGTAACCCCGAGGGACGCAAGGAGAGCGAGGAGCTGCTGGTGCTGACGGACGAGGACGGTAGGACTTGTGTTGTGTACCTGCTGATCAGGAGACTTTAAAGTGTGTTGAACCTGGAGGTAGATGAAGTTTGTAAATCTTTCTGTCTCAGTTCCCGGAGCCGTCCCGGTGGACTCAATCCTCGGCAGCAGCTATGAGCAGCAGATCAGTCTGAGCTGGAGAGAACCGCTGCAGACCTACGGACTCATCCGGCAGTACGAGGTGAGCTTTTTATTTTGGTTTGCAAGTACTGACACAATCATTTTTACAAAAAGAAAGCAAACAACAACAAAGGAAAGAATTCAGGTAAAGACAGACTCCATTACCCACAATCTCTTGTGAAGCAGCCAGACATTAACGTTGTTTTCCACAGATCTCCTACAAAGCACTGAGCTCCTTCGACACAGAGTTCGACCTGTCCAATCAGAGCGGCAAGGTGTTCAAACCGGCCAATGAGACGAGCCATGTGTTCACCGGACTCTACCCAGGCTCCACGTACTCCTTCACAATAAGAGCGTCAACAGTTAAAGGCTTCGGACCCCCGGTCATCACCCAGTTCACCACCAAGATCTCAGGTGAGTGTCATAGGAGTGTTAATTTCAAAGGCACAAAACTAGATCTCTACAGGGTCCAAACCACGTCACTGGTTACCTCAGTCCTGAAGGGTCTACCAATGTGCCCTATCAGCCCCGGGGACCCCTAATCTATGCACAGCCTCTGTTTCTGACTATTATTAATGTTTCTTATTGGAAAGTCAAACAGCTCAGTCCAAAGTAAGGGTGCCTTTTTCCCCGATCCTAATCCTAATCCCAATCCTGGTCACAGCCCCGATCACAAACCGGATCCTAATCCCAATCCAAATCCTGACCCCGAACCTGATCACTAACCTTAACAAAGCAGTCATTTTAACCCAAACCATGTTTCAGTGTCTCTTCTTAACGCAGTGCTTAGCAACAGTTCGGAACAATGATCAGACTTGTTAGTGTTGTTGTAGAAGAAGTAGACAAACCTCTTATTTTGTCAGTTCATTTGGATCCATCAGTGGTGGAGGATCAGTGGTGTCTCAGACCTCCTCCAGTGTTGAGACATGGTCTCTCAACCCTGGTGTAGATGCTTCCTTGACACCTCTTTCAAACCATCCATCTTCTCTGTCTAAAATGTGCACCTGGTGGTCCTCAAACGAGTGTCCTCTGTCCTTCAGATGTAAGTAGACTGCAGAGTCTTGACCTGAGGAGTCGGCCCTTCTGTGTTGAGCCATGCGTTTGTGTAGTGGTTGTTTAGTCTCCCCAATATACAGGTCTGTGCATTCCTCACTGCATTGGACCGCATACACTAGATTGCTTTTCTTGTGTTTGGGTGTGCGGTCTTTGGGGTGGACCAGTACCCACAGAGGTTAAATAGCTGGGACTCCCTGCCAGTCAGTCAGAACCAAAGAAGTCTCTCAAATGAGGGACGAAATGTCTTTGAGTTTCTTTGTGTTTGAACATGTTGTAACACGGACTCTGTCCTCCTCTCAGCTCCTCTGATGCCGGCGTACGATCAGGAGTCTCCTCTCAATCAGACGGACTCCTCCGTCACGGTCCTGCTGAAACCAGCTCAGAGCCGAGGAGCTCCAGTCAGGTAACACGCACACAAACACTCACAGCATCAGTCTTCAGCTTCATGAAGGTTTCATGACTGAAGCGTTAAACATTAAAATGTGACATGAATCTCTTTGAAGGAGAAACTGGAACTAAAACACTCCGTCCTTTAAAACGAGGCTTTATCTTCTGCTGAATATTTCTTTCATGTACCAGGAAAAGGCCTCAGTGACACTAAAAGCGCTTACAGGAGCTGTACACGCTAAAGAGAACGAGTGCATATTCAAACAAATGAAAAGTTAAATTTTTTTATTTCACCTTTATTTAAGATACCGACTGAGAACAGATTCTCATTTGCAACGGCGGCCTGGCCAAGATCAGGGCGTGCAGGACAACATGTCGTTTAAATACGCGAAGAACAAAAAGCAATAAAGAGTCTGAAACAATACAAAGCGCAGGAGAGAGTCTATGTACAGTTTGTGTGAGGTGAGAGGGAGGTCAGTACAGTAAAGAGTGGGTATGAAGAAGATATGATCAGTGCAAATATGCCAATTAAGCGAGACAGAGACAACAAAGGAGAACGACGTAGTTTTGTCATTTCATTATTAAATGAGAAGTTTTTCACACAGTATGAAAGTGATGAAACGTTCAAGTGTTTCCAGATATTATGATGAAGAATTCAGGAGCCTGCGGTTTAATGGGGAAACTCTGGATCTTTTTTCTTTTACAGTGTTGTTGTGTGTTAACTGGCAGGAAAACCCCGACTGATACAGAAGGATGCACTAAAACACGCTCAGACCACTTCAGACATCTTTGAATCTGTAGTCTAAACTTTAAATGGAGATAATTAAAACAACTGTTAGCACAAACTTTTTACAGCTGACACACCCAGAGGGAGGCAGTATCCGCGGTAACAGTCGTCATGTCAACAGCTGTCTGCTCTCCGTCGTTGGCTGTAACGAGGGATTTGGTTAATTAACGATCAGCAGGCGGGGCTAATCAGAGCCTGCTGCTAACACCGAGGATTAACAAGGGATTAACAGCTAATGTGTCAATCACACGCACACACTGAGCGCTGCCTTTTGTGTGTGACGGGAAACGCACACGCTTCAGTTCGTCTCTATTTATTAATGACAGTTTAGAACAATAGCAGCTTTCATGTGGTGGAACGAGCTCTCAGGGAGCACACAATATATTTGTCAAGCTAACACCCAGAGTCCTGCTGTGTGCGCAGACGTCTGAAGAAACCTGGGAATGCCCGTATATAAATATACAGTTTCTGTGTGTCGTCAGGGATACTAGAGTTTCTACACACAGAGACCAAGCCGGATCCTCCAGGAGGACGTAAACTGGATCTTATTAATGCTGCAGAGAAGAGTTAAACTTTCTGCCACGTGTCAGCGAGCATCATGGCGTTCTGTCCAAGCAAGGTTAAAATCAAGGGCCTCTGGACTCTGACGGACTGGTGGGGAAACATGAACCTCTGTGGGGTCAAGATGATCGATACCGCTGGCTCTTCAGCGCTCCTGGTTGTTGTACCGATCATTGTGGTTGTTGGAGCCCCTGGAAAATAAACACATGTTCACTTTGGCCTCATGGCTTCTGGTTAAATTGAGTTGAAACAGCAGTTTACCTTCATCTGAAGGATAAAGGACACTCGTTTAGGACAACAATGTTCATTTTCTGGTCTGAAGGAGGAGTGAAAGAAGCCATTTACACCCGTGTGGAGAGACCATCCCTCAACGGGGCAGCAGGTCTGAGGCTTACCCCCCACCTACAATAAAAGATCAACTAAATCATACATCTAAATGGCCTTAATACATTTTTACTCGGTGCTGATGAGCTCATTTTATTTCCTACAGATGATCTAGACTGACTAAAGCTTTGCTGCGCTGTGGGTTCATCCCAGCTCGCACTTTACAAGAAGCGTGTACATATGACAGTGACCATCCACGTTAAATAACAGGCAGCTGTAGTGTACTTTATTAACTCAAAATAATATTGGTATAAAAGATGTAAATGATGCGGCTGTTAATCAAACTGTGCAGTTCTGCTGTCTAAGATCTTCCTGTAGACGTTCCTCCACCATCCACAGGTGACTTGATGTTTTCCAGGTGGCGCCCGACTCGTTCCTGTTCCTGTCAGAAACATCAATAATTCAGGCGTCTGTGTCGTTGAGCCCGTACAGCATGCTCACTGGAGACTTCTCTGACTTCCCGTCGGCTCCTCGCTCCTGCGAATAACAGAAAATGATTTACTGATTCGGCTTTTCTCTCCAAACGTTGGTCAGGTCAGATATTCCTGATGAAGCAGAGAGTCTTTCAGAGGGAGTTCTGTCACTTTTGAGAGATCGATAAGAAAAAACAAACAGGGCAGCTGGTGGGATGTTCAGGTGGCCTGGGAGAACAGAGCGCTTATATAAAACACATGCAGACACGCTGGCTGGCCGTGGTGTTTGTGGACCACTGAAAAGAAGAAAATGGATCATTTCAAGCGAATCCAGATTTATGTTTTTCTTTTTGTGCAGGAACAAGACCGGAGATGTAAAGAGTTTGTGTGAGAGACGTGCACTGTGTTAATTGACATGATAGCTGATGTGAAATCCATCAGATTGAACAGATGCTGCTCGGAGATACGATTTCATGTTTGTGTGTTTATATTTAACTTTGCTTTTGTTTCTTCTGACATCAGAGTGAGTGTCGGCCCTCGGGCACACTAACACACACTGTGCAACACACTGTGCAACACACACTAACACACACTGTGCAACACACACTAACACACACTGTGCAACACACGCCAACACACACTCTGGTTTATAAGAGCCTCGGATTGCAGGACAAAAGGTGTTGCTGCGGGCGACCTGCAGCTGTAATCAGATTACTGTCACACGCACAACAACAAGTGCTGCGATGTGAGCGTGGAGAAATGTGATTGGAGACGGGCTGTCAAAGAGCAAGAGAGGAAGAAAAAGAGATAAGGGGAGACAGAGAGAGGGAAGTGAGGGGGAGGAGAGAGAACGACCAGAAAGAAAAGAAAGAGAAAAGCAGAAGGCGGTGGAAGACAGATGATTGAATCTTTTCTGTTCGTTTCTGTGGGGATTAAACAATACCGCAGTGTGTGTTACTGTGTGTGCATCTTCCTGTCCTCCTTTAGTTTCCTGTCCAGCAGGAAATATGACAATACAGCAGTTTCACCCTTCACATCCTCGATGTGTGTGTGTTGTGATATATGACTTCTGTCCTGAATCTGGTTCCCTCGTGAAAAACACAACTATTGTTTCCAGCGTCCCTCAGGACACAAACACTGTGTGGAAAGTCACTGTGTTGCGTTCAGGTGCAGCTCAGTGTTTCTGTGGACCACAAACACACCTGCTGGTGGAAAACAGAAAGTGTCCCTCTGCTGTTGGCTGGTCTTTCGTTTCATTATATTCAGTCAGTGGAGTTTCTGTAGTTGCTAGAGTTTAATCGAGTCAGCAGAGTTTCAGCAGAATCAGTAAAGTAAAGGAGGCTGTTAAATAGAGTTGGTAGAGTTTCCATTAGGGCTGCCTCGACTAAAGATTTTCCCACTCGTTAGTTCAAGCCATTAGTCAACTAGCCGTCGCACGTTTATGATATAAAATAAATATTTTGGGGCATCAGATTATGGTTTGGGTTCCAGGCTGAGACCAAATGTTATCAGTAACAGTATTAACGCTGTGCTGCATTACAGAGAAATATAAAACCGTAGTAATGAGCCTTCATTTTACAAGCAGAGTCAGTAGAGTGTTCGTAGAATCCATAAA
This sequence comes from Micropterus dolomieu, assembly GCF_021292245.1. NCBI lineage: Eukaryota > Metazoa > Chordata > Actinopteri > Centrarchiformes > Centrarchidae > Micropterus > Micropterus dolomieu. The sequence goes on along the minus strand of NC_060150.1, from coordinate 49,467,865 downwards.
GTTTTGTAGTGTCCCTAGAGTTTTTGTAGAGTCTGTAGAGTGTTTGTAGAGTCAGTATAGTTTTTGTAGTCAGCAGAGTTTTCATGGTCAGTCTTTGTAGAGTCTGGTGAGTTTTCATAGAGTTCTCGTAGAGCTCGTAGAGTCTGCAGAGTTTTCATAGAGTCTGTAGAGTTCTCATAAAGTCAGTAGAGTCCGTAGAGTTTTCATAGAGTCCGTAGAGTCTTTGTGGAGTCCGTAGAGTTTTCGTAGAGTCTGTAGAGTGTTTGTAGAGTCAGTATAGTTTTCGTAGTCAGCAGAGTTTTCATGGTCAGTCTTTGTAGAGTCTGGTAAGTTTTCGTGGAGTCCGTAGAGTTTTCGTGGAGTCCGTAGAGTCTTCGTGGAGTCCGTAGAGTTCTCATAAAGTTTGTAGAGTCTGTAGAGTTCTCATAAAGTTTGTAGAGTCTGTAGAGTTTTCATAGAGTCCATAGAGTCTTCGTGGAGTCCGTAGAGTTCTCATAAAGTTTGTAGAGTCTGTAGAGTTTTCATAGAGTCTGTAGAGTTTTCATAGAGTCTGTAGAGTTTTCATAGAGTCCGTAGAGTCTGTAGAGTTCTCATAAAGTTTGTAGAGTCTGTAGAGTTCTCATAAAGTTTGTAGAGTCCGTAGAGTTTTCATAAAGTCCGTAGAGTCTGTAGAGTTTTCATAGAGTCCGTAGAGTTCTCATAAAGTCCGTAGAGTCTGTAGAGTTTTCATAGAGTCTGTAGAGTTTTCATAGAGTCTGTAGGGTTTTCATAGAGTCTGTAGGGTTTTCATAGAGTCCATAGAGTCCGTAGAGTTTTCATAGAGTCCGTAGAGTCTGTAGAGTTCTCATAAAGTTTGTAGAGTCCGTAGAGTTTTCATAAAGTCCGTAGAGTCTGTAGAGTTTTCATAGAGTCTGTAGAGTTTTCATAGAGTCCATAGAGTCTGTAGAGTTTTCATAGAGTCCATAGAGTCTGTAGAGTTCTCATAAAGTTTGTAGAGTCCGTAGAGTTTTCATAAAGTCCGTAGAGTCTGTAGAGTTTTCATAGACTCTGTAGAGTTTTCATAGAGTTCATAGAGTCTGTAGAGTTTTCATAAAGTCTGTAGAGTCTGTAGAGTTTTCATAAAGTCTGTAGAGTCTGTAGAGTTTTCATAAAGTCTGTAGAGTCTGTAGAGTTTTCATAGAGTCTGTAGAGTTTTCAGAGTCCATAGAGTCTGTAGAGTTTTCATAGAGTCCATAGAGTCTGTAGAGTTTTCATAGAGTCTGTAGAGTTTTCATAGAGTTCATAGAGTCTGTAGAGTTTTCATAGAGTTCATAGAGTCTGTAGAGTTTTCATAGAGTCCATAGAGTCTGTAGAGTTTTCATAGAGTCCATAGAGTCTGTAGAGTTTTCATAGAGTCTGTAGAGTCTGTAGAGTTTTCATAGAGTCCGTTGAGTCTTTGTGGAGTCCGTAGAGTTCTCATAAAATTGAGATTGCCATAAAATTCTCTAGATCTTCAGTCTATCTTCTCTTTTTGCTCAGGAGACTGAAACTTTAATGAAACTCAACGGAAGTCATCAGGAAGCTTTGAATCACCATGGCAACAAGCACCGTTCACGAGTACTCCTCTTTTCAGCCATACAGACCGACAGCTGGTGTTTCTTTGTCCTTTAGGGAACTAATTCTGCTTTAAATTTATTTTCCATTATTATCAGTTGACAAACAAAAGTCTGGTTTTTCATTTAGATCTCAGACTCTCTGTTTCCACTTGTTTTCTGTCCTTTGCCCATATGAAGGGTTTAATACCTGCACAGACAGGACGGCGTGAATTATCAGTTTAATGTCAGACTGTTAAAGTCACAGCCTCTACATGGAGAGAGAGAGTTAATAAAAATGAAGGAGAGAGTGATGGAGCGGAGGAGAGGCAGAGCTGACCTTTCTGTGGAGCTGAATAATGAACCAACAGATGGGTGAGAAGAAGGCAAGAACACTTTTATGTGTCGAGTTGTATGGGAATAGAAAACCGGTCAATAGTCTCCAGCCCCTCAAACTCAAAGCTAAAAAGTCCATAAAGTAGTTAAAAACAGAATGGTCCAAATGTTACTCTACACAGTGTGGCTCCTACATTTCCCATAATGCACCTGGGTAGTGTCTTTCATTAGAGCCTCGCTGCCTGGTAAACAGCCACGTCCTTCAAACGCCACACCTTTTTGGTACAGCGTGACACTAACCAACTGACCGACTGACTCATTAACAAACCAATTTGTTAACTAGGCAAATGACAACTTAACATACTAGCTAACTTACTAAGTAAGTTATCTGACAGACCGACTGAGATAGTCGTTTACTATCTAACTAACTGACTGCTGCCTAAGTCATTAGTTAACTGACTACCCCATGAGTTATCTACCTAATAATAAAAACTAATAATTCTCTTGCAGTTACTTTAACTGGGAATTTTGTTTCCAGCCTGCTAGTTATGTCACTGAGATTCAGTTCAGTTTTATTTATATAGTGCAAAATCACCACAAGAGTTATTATCTCAGAGCGCTTTAATGTCACCACATTCAAAGATCTCAGATATTAACTTACTTTATCGCTCTGTAATTTTACTCTAAACTACCAACATAAGCCCGGGGGTGAAATAAACCAGACTTTTCCTTTAATGACAAGAAACTCTGTTCACCTGTTTCTGTCTGTCTGCAGTAAGTACCAGGTGGTGGTGGAGGAGGAGCGCCCCCGCAGGCAGCGCAGAGGTACTGCAGAGATCCTGCGCTGTTATCCGGTGCCCATTCACTTCCAGAACGCCACGCTGCTCAACTCCCAATACTACTTCAGCGCAGAGCTGCCGATGAGCGAGCTGAGAGCGCCGATGCCCTTCTGTATCGGTCAGTCACTCACACAGGCAGCTAGTTAGTTAGTTATCTAGTTAACTTGTATGTTAGTCAGACAGCTACTGTGTTAGTTCATTCATTAGTTAGTGAGACATCTACTATGTTAGTCAATTCGCTAGTTTGTTAGCTAACTAGTATTTCAGACAGCTACTGTGTTAGTTCATTTATTAAACGGATACTATGCTAGTTAGTTAGTTTCTTAGTTAGACAGCTACAATGTTAGTTAACTTGATAGTTGGTTACACTTAGTTAGTTAGTTACAATGTTGGTTAGTTTGTTAGTTGGTTACATTTGTACTTTGTTACTTAGTTAATGTGTTAGCTGGTTAGCTAGTTAGTTGGTTAGTTTGTTAGTTAGTTAGTTGTAAATATAAAATGTAGTTAGTTAGACAGCTACAATGTTAGTTAGTTAGTATGCTAGTTTCAGAAGTGTGCCTTGTGGTAACGTGTTACCTGTGCCTGGCTGTCTGTGTGTGTGCAGGTGATAACAGGACCTACAGCGGTTACTGGAACGCTCCTCTGCTGCCTCATAAGAGTTATGGGATCTACTACCAGGCTGTTAGCACTGCTAACGGGGTGAGTTCACCTGTCCACAGGTAACACGTACACACATCACAGTTCTGATACCGTCAGCTGTTAGCAGTTAGCATGGATGTACAGACAGCTATCACATCTTAAAAACATAAAGATTCTCAGGTTCTGCAGCCTTGAGGAGCTTTTTTTAGTTTGAAAACCTGCAGAGCAGAGAAACAAATAGTTTATTACGGAGGAAACAGTGGCTGAATTCTGTTCAAAGAAACGACGGGCGTCAAGACATCCAATCACACCGTGCAGCCGAGCTCGCCATCAGCCGTGTGACAGAATCACACATGTATGTCACAACAAAGGGCTCACATTGTTCCACGGCTCCCGCCACTCTTTGTGTCATGGAACGCACAGAGACCGAGGTCGCACACCGACAACGTGCACACGTATACTACAAACACACGCTGTACCACACACACACACACACACACACACACACACACACACACACACACACACACACAGTTTAATAGGAGTGGAGATAGTTCCAGCAGCCTGACCAGAGACACTAATAGGCTGCAGTGAGGGCTGTGTGTGTGTGTGTGTGTGTGGTTTTTTTGTCACGTTAAGTGTGTAAAAACAGATAATTGTTCACTGTTACACACACAATGTTGTTTGTTAATTATTGACGCTGGGAGGTTTAATTGGTGTGTGTGTGTTGAATAATGCAGCGACAGTAGTGCTTTTTACTGTCGCCACACCGCAGAGACACACCACCGCTGTGTGTGTGTGTGTGTGTGTGTGTGTGAGCATGAATATTCATGAGCTCTTGTGGTTAATTTGTCGTCTGTTTGTTAAAACCAGAAAGACACAAGATGTTCGCTCTCGCCTTTCACCAAAAACACTGTGTGTGTGTGTGTGTGTGTGTGTGTGTGTGTGTGTGTTGCTTGTTAAATGCCAGCACAAGCACTGATCCACAGCCATTTTCCTTCTGTCCGCTCTGTTTACGACGCTCGTGTGTGTGTGTGTGTGTGTGTTTCTGGAGAAAGTGTGCAGACGTGAAACCTAATATGTCGGCATCTGTGTTGAGAGAAAACTAATTTGCTGCTCTCTCTAACAGGAGACAAAGATCGACTGTGTGCGGGTGGCCACTAAAGGTAAGACAGCATTTTATTTTGAAAAGTGAATGTATTTTTTTATGCTTCAATGTTTTAAACAGATTTCATGATTCTCGTTTAAAATGTTTGGGGTATATTTTAATTTGAAAGATGCTGTTTTATTTTGAAAGATGTTGAATAGTATTCCATTTTTTAAAGTTTTGAGTAGATTTTATTTTGAAAGCTGTAGATCACACTTTATACTGAATCTTGTTTGTGTCATTTAAATATGTATGATGCATTTTATTTTTAAAAGGGGTTCATTTCTTTGTTCTGAAAGTTGGAGAGTACATTTCATTTAGTTTTGACAGAAGTGTGTTTTATTATAAGATTTTAATTTGAAATATAAGTGCATTTTACTTTGAAATCATCTTGAGTATTTGGGTTAGGTTTTTTATACAGTATATTTTATTCTGAAATGTGTAAATATGGAATAGTTTGATGTTTACAGGAGGACATTTTATTTTGAAATGCTTTCAGTGAATTGGATTTTAAAAGGTAAAGAATAGTTTAATTCTGACAGTTCATTTTATTGTGACAGTATTTGGGTATAATTTAATTTTCAAATACTACAAGTACTTTATAATATTTTACGTTGAAAGTTATTCAATACCATTTTATTTTAAAAGTTATTCCATAACATTTTATATTGTCAGGTGGAGAGGAGATTTGATTTTGCACTGAGGTTAGCATCATTAGCTGTTTTGCCCCAGTTTCTGGTCTCTGCTGAGTCCCTGTTGAACTGTGCTGACTGCTGGACTGGATTTAACTACTAAAGTAGCCGCTAGCTAGCCAGGCAGCGGCCAGTCCATTCTGTGTAATGAGACACAGATGGCAGTTAGCTCTTGGAGCGCTAGGCTAATGGTTAGCGCTCTGCTCCCATCCAGTAGTATAATGGCTCACAGATGGCTGCTCGTCCCTGACACCTGTCCTTCACTCTGTCTGTCTGCATACAGACGGACACACACCACACAAATAAAACACACACTTAACTCTGCACTACACTACACTAACGCTAGGCTAACACAAGGCTAATGACTGGGACTATGGCTGTACAGAGAGCTGTTAAGGGCCGCAGCTAAACAAGCTAAAACACTGTCATCTCCCCGATGAACATCCAGGATTATCACACACACACACACACAGTAATTGACTGTTCTGGCTTTAATCAGCTTTTATTGGAGCACAGTTCTGGTGGCTAACGATACCAGATGCTGATTGGCTCTGCTGGTCCCCTGGCACCTGTCAGTCATGCTGCAGCAGCCAACCAGATCTCCCAGGGGGGGTCCTGCCCCCCACTCTTCCCTTTCAGAGTACCCACAGTGCCTTGCAGCGCTAACAGTGAGCGGAGCTGATGTGAATGTAAAGGAGAGCTGAACGTCTGCTGAATGTTAACTGGACAGTTTAACACAAAGAAATAACAGATTCACGCTGAATGATTTCCTTTTATTCTGAAACACACACGTAAAGTCCCACAATCCCATTCACCTCACGCATACCGTTAATTCACGTGTCACCACACCAAAGGGAGGAAATACACATCTGGGAGCCGACAGACAAAATGAATCCTTTCTGTCGTATCTGGATGTACATAAATACATATACAGTATATCTCAGTGTCACCAGTATACAGAACAACTATTTCAATATACAGCATGTGTTTTTATATTCACTATAATATCTGAAGCGTGGCTATATTGGAATTAATTAATTAACCATCGTACATATTAAATAATAATATAATATAATTCAGTTTCGTTTAGCAGAGACAGTACCCATGAATAAAATGTTGATGTAAAAATCCCCAAAAGACTATTTTCCATCTGTACTTTGTGGACATTTACAGTTACATCGTCAGCCTAAAAACTGTTTTAAAATTCATTTAAATTAAAACATGTCAAATCCATGTGTTCATAAATACACAGGGGTGTGTAGTGAACAGCACGATCCACCAACATCAGAAACACATGTGTGTCTGCTACACGTTAGCTTAGCACAAACAAAGCAGATACAGACCTGAATGTGTACATATGCTAACATACACCCGGTGTGTAATATCTAATCCACTCTTTATATAAAGGCCGTGTGTCAGATGTTTTTGGTGTTATTGAACAGTTAGCACTGAAGCTAACAGCTGTGATTTCTGCGCCTCCTCTTGAACGCCTCCTCTCTCTGAACGGCTGCTGCTCTTTCTTCTTGTTTGATTGCTCATGTCTGATGATTAATGGATTGATTGATTGGTGGGCTGATTAACGAGCTTCTCTTTCAGGTCTGTTTCTGGAAACTAAACTATGTCCCGCTGCCCCACTTCTGAAGTATAAAGACGATATAACAAAGCACCTGGACAGCAGGACGGTGCTGCATGTTACTAATCCTCCTGCTTCAGTACAAACTGCTGCTCTCTCTCTCTCTCTCTCTCTCTCTCTCTCTCTCTGCATGCCTTCCTGGATGATTAGCCGCTATAATCGTCACCCAGCTCACCACGCCGTACATTCGCATCGCGCCGGCGGCTGGCGACAAGCAGCTAACAGGTCAGAAACACACACTCACGTTACAGGTCTGTGTTCGTAACCCTTTCTAATCAAAGGACGATTTGTAATTCGGTGCTTATCACAGGACGAATGGCGTCCGAGTTCAATTAGTACGTCTGATTAATCCCAATTAACTGTTTCAATAATACCACATTCTACAACACCAGTCCAGGACCCGCGTGTACATCTAAGCAATTGTTGCATGACCGCACTGGCTACTGCCCCCCCCACCAGGAAGTATGATGTTAACATGGAGTCAGCGAGGTAGACGTGAGGTTAGCCTGAAGAAAAGTTAAAAACATGATGATTCTCAGGACGCGTCTGTCTGACTCTGCAAACAGGACGCCAAGTGTTTTTAAAGCAGCTCGTCAGCTCGGCGAGCTGCGTCTCTGTGTATATGTATGTATTTATGTATGTGTGTGTGTATTTATACACACACACATACACACATACATATATTTATGTGTGAATCAATTCTGAAAATGGTGATGTTGGTACTGCGATGTGTCTGTGGACAGTCTGAGATTTATCCTCTTTTCATTCGTCTACAACAGACAGCAGGACAGGTGGGACGCACACACACACACACACACACACACACACACACACACACTTTCATTCACAGCTCGTAGAAAATTACATTTAAATATTTACCAGCCTGAAGGTGGAAACTTTCCGTGTGTGTGTGTGTGTGTGTGTGTGTGTGTGTGTGTGTCACCAGCAGGCCTCAAACACACTTAACAGCTGTTCGCCTGACACGCACACACCTCCCACTCAGTGTGACTGGCTGAAGCCCCGCAGCAGAAAACAGCTTCACTCTCACATAGAGACAGCTTCTCCGTGGCCTACTGCGACACACACACTCACACACAGATACATTCTGTCTTCAAAGCGGTGTTTTCACAGCCTTTAAACTGAAAACAGCAGCTCTCTGCCTCCGAGGAGGCGATGATCTGTGTGTGTGTGATGAAACGATAAAGAGGAGCTGATAGTCGAGCTCGTCTGACCTTGAAGAGACGAAACAAAAACTGAGAAAATAAGGAAAACTGTCTCAGCGTGTCGGCCTGCAGATTTATTACACGGGAAACCAGTTCAGCTCACTGGACCACACTAAAGTGGTGAAACCGGGCCGGGACCTGGCTTGGTTCTGGTTCTGTACACAGACCAGGGTAAAACTAAACTGGTTAAACTGGTTTAAAGCTGTCATAAAGACATGAAACACCAGTGAGAGCAGTAACACACACACACAGAAACACACACACAGAAACAGACACACACAAACACACACACAGAAACACACACACACACACACAGAAACACACACACACACACAGAAACACACACACACACAGAAACACACACACAGAAACACACACACACACAGAAACACACACACAGAAACACACACACTCACACACACACACACACAGAAACACACACACACAGAAACACACAGACACAGAAACACACACACAGAAACACACACACAGAAACACACACACAGAATCACACACACACACACAGAAACACACACACAGAAACACACACACACAGAATCACACACACACACACACAGAAACACACACACAGAAACACACACACAGAAACACACACACAGAATCACACACACACACACAGTAACACACACACACAGAAACACACACACACAGAAACACACACACACACACAGAAACACACACACACACACACACAGAAACACACACACAGAAACACACACACACAGAAACACACACACAGTAACACACAC
>NC_060150.1:49448424-49458915 GCF_021292245.1 Micropterus dolomieu | reverse complement strand
GCTCCCATCAATTTAGACTGAATTTAAGGTTTGCCGTCCCTTCACTGACGGCTTATTAACGTTCCTAACGGCGGAACCGATGGTTTGCCCCCCTTCGCTGACGGCTTATTAACGTTCCTAACGGCGGAACCGATGATTTGCCCCCCTTCGCTGACGGCATATTAATGTTCCTAATGGCGGAACCGATGGTTTGCCCCCCTTCGCTGACGGCTTATTAACGTTCCTAACGGCGGAACCGATGATTTGCCCCCCTTCGCTGACGGCTTATTAACGTTCCTAACGGCGGAACCGATGATTTGCCCCCCTTCGCTGATGCCTTATTAACGTTCCAAACTGCACAACCGATGATTTGCCCCCCTTCGCTGACACCTTATTAAAGTTCCTAAAGACAGAACCGATGGTTTCCCACCCCTTCGCTGACGCCTTATTAACGTTCCTAACGGCAGAACCGATGGTTTGCCCCCCTTCGCTGACGGCTTATTAACGTTCCTAACGGCGGAACCGATGGTTTGCCCCCCTTCGCTGACGGCTTATTAACGTTCCTAACGGCGGAACCGATGGTTTGCCCCCCTTCGCTGACGGCTTATTAACGTTCCTAACGGCGGAACCGATGATTTGCCCCCCTTCGCTGACGGCATATTAATGTTCCTAATGGCGGAACCGTCGGTAAGGTAGAAAACTCCAGACTTGTAAAGATGCTATAAAGGCTGTCTCAATAGAAACCTTTACGTACATATGTATACTGTATCTATCTATCTATATACACGTATACATACACATACATATATATGTATGTGTGTATATATATATATATATATATATATATATATATGTGAGCCTGAAGAAGCAATGCGCGAAACGCGTTGCTCACAAATAAAGTAGTAAGTCAGATCAGTGTGCGGTAGTTTGTTTTTGATTTTTCATATATATATAAGGGGTGAGAGGGGGATTTTTCATATGTATATGTATATATACAAATATATATAATTTATTTATATATTATATATTCTAAAATACCTAATTAAATACCTAATTAAATATTAAATGTAGCCTAATATCAACATTATGAGGAACTGATGGATCAACACGTTACCCTGAACTCCTCTTTGATCTGACTGGAGTTGGTCTGAGGATCCAATCGGTTCATGTCGTAGTAAACCGACCGCAGCTGATTGGCTGGAATCGCAGTGTCACCACAGAGACACGCCTCTAAGATGGCGTCATGGATGAAGACGTACTGCTCCTGGTGGACAAAGAGGGGGAGAGACGTTTTTAAAGATGAACACAAATACTCCTCCTCCTGTCGGTTTGATTGACAGGAGGAGTGTGGCTGAAATGTCACTTCATAAATGATTTATGTCAACACACAGAGGAGGAGGAGGAGGAGGAGGAGGAGGAGGGACAGAAGAGAAACAGATGAGTGACATTAAAAGTTGGACAGTGAAGGTCATCGCTGCGTCCATATCTGTCACATCCTGTCAGTCACTATTTGATGACATCACGGCCTTTGAAAGAGCCGCAGCAGTCAGACGAGTGTTTTTTTACTTTTGTCATCAGTGTTGTTGTTTTCCTGACAGTGTGTGTGTGTGTGTATATGATGTGTGTGTGTGTATATGATGTGTGTGTGTGTATATGATGTGTGTGTGTATATGATGTGTGTGTGAGTATATGATGTGTGTGTGTGTGTATATGATGTGTGTGTGTGTGTATATGATGTGTGTGTGTGTGTGTATATGATGTGTGTGTGTGTGTGTGTATATGATGTGTGTGTGTGTGTGTGTATATGATGTGTGTGTGTGTGTGATGTGTATGATGTGTGTGTGTGTGTGTGTATATGATGTGTGTGTGAGTATATGATGTGTGTGTGTGTGTGTGTGTATATGATGTGTGTGTGTGTATATGATGTGTGTGTGTGTATATGATGTGTGTGTGTGTATATGATGTGTGTGTGTATATGATGTGTGTGTGTGTGTATATGATGTGTGTGTGTGTGTATATGATGTGTGTGTGAGTGTATATGATGTGTGTGTGCATATGATGTGTGTTTTTATGTATATGGTGTGTGTGTGTGTCTTTGTGTATATGATGTGTGTGTGTGTATATGATGTGTGTGTGTGTATATGATGTGTGTGTGAGTGTATATGATGTGTGTGTGTGTATATGATGTGTGTGTGTGAGTGTATATGATGTGTGTGTGTGTATATGATGTGTGTGTGTGTATATGATGTGTGTGTGAGTGTATATGATGTGTGTGTGTGTATATGATGTGTGTGTGAGTGTATATGATGTGTGTGTGCATATGATGTGTGTTTTTATGTATATGGTGTGTGTGTGTGTCTTTGTGTATATGATGTGTGTGTGTGTATATGATGTGTGTGTGAGTGTATATGATGTGTGTGTGTGTATGATGTGTGTTTGTGTGTTTTTATGTATATGGTGTGTGTGTGTCTTTGTGTATATGATGTGTGTGTGTGTATATGATGTGTGTGTGTGTATATGATGTGTGTGTGAGTGTATATGATGTGTGTGAGTGTATATGATGTGTGTTTGTGTGTTTTTATGTATATGGTGTGTGTGTGTCTTTGTGTATATGGTGTGTGTGTGTGTATATGATGTGTGTGTGAGTGTATATGATGTGTGTGTGTGTGTATATGATGTGTGTGTGTATATGATGTGTGTGTGTATATGATGTGTGTGTGTGTGTATATGATGTGTGTGTGTGTATATGATGTGTGTGTGAGTGTATATGATGTGTGTGTGTGTGTATATGATGTGTGTGTGAGTGTATATGATGTGTGTGTGTATATGATGTGTGTTTGTGTGTTTTTATGTATATGGTGTGTGTGTGTCTTTGTGTATATGTTGTGTGTGAGTACCTCAGTCTGGACCATGTTAACCCTTCGTGCTCTCAGCTCTCGGACGCAGTTGTAGATGTCGACCACGCCCTCTCTCTCCGCCATGTCCAGCATGATGTCGATCACTATGAAACAACCTGTACGCCCCGCCCCCGCACTGACACACACCCACACAGTTATATATTAAAGCTGCATGCTCAAAACAAACACCACTTTATGAAGCAGTAATGTGGGGTATATTAGTGACTCATATTTAAATGTGTGTACCTGCAGTGCACCACGGTGGGGCCGGCAGTGGGCGGGGTTTTGGCCTTGACTCGGCGGATGAAGCCCAGCAGGCCGGTGGCGTGAAGCGGCACACCGTGATCGGGCCATCCGGTGAAATGAAACTGACGGATCTCCCTGATCTCTGCCACGCCCCTCTGCAACAGAAAGTGTAAAATACATTTCAAGTACATTTACATTTACTCATTTTATCCAAAGCGACTTACATGTGAGGAACAACATAAAATCATCAACACAGCATCAAATACAGCACGAGATCTACAACTGACAGGGACTGGGATCGCTTTGTGTGAAGGGATAGCAGAGCCAGGCGGCGTTCGTTGGAGGAGCGTAGTGGCCCAGAAGGAACGTAGCCTTGGATTATGGAGTTTAGGTAGATGGTGCAGACCCAGGAGTCTGGAGGCAGCATTGGGGACTTGAATCTGATTCACACACAGGTCACACAGTAATGGAGTGACAAGAGTCCTTTTGTCCTGATCAAAAGACAGACACACTGCTGCGTTCTGAACCATTTGTAGGGGTTTCACCACACAAGCTGGAAGACCTGCTGGGAGGGCAGAGAGATAACCATGGCCTGTACCAGAAGCTGGGTGGCGTACTGAGTGAGGTAGGGCCTGATTTTCCTTATGTTGTGCAGTGCAAAGCGGCAAGACCGTGAGACAGTAGCAACATGGTCTGAAAAGGACAGCTGGTCATCAATCAGGACACCCAAGTTTCTCACCACCTTGGTTGGAGTGATGGTTGAGGAGTCAATTTGTAGTTTGATGTTGTGGTGGATAGATTGCTTGGCTGGAATGACCAAGAGTTCAGTCTTAGAGAGGTTTAGTTGAAGGTGGCAAGTCTTCATCCATGCAGATATGTCTGATAGACAGTCCGTGATCCGCGCCGAGACAGTGGAATAGCCTGGCGGGAAGGATGGGTAGAGTTGCGTATCGTCTGCGTAGCAGTTGTAAGAGAAGCCGCGCAAGCGTATGATTGGCCCCAGTGAGGTGGTGTAAATTGAAAAGAGAAGGGGCCCAAGCACTGAGCCTTGGGGCACCCCTGTGGAGAGGCAGTGGGAGGAGGATAATTGTCCTTGCCACAAAACATTGTAGGAACGCCCCGAGAGGTAGGATTCAAACCACAGGAGTGCTTTACTCGGGATGCCCATTGCTGAGAGAGCAGATAGCAGGATCCTGTGGTTGACTGTGTCAAAGGCAGCTGATAGGTCAAGCAGGATAAGAACTGAGGATTGGGCTGCAGCTTTAGCTGACCTTAGGGCTTCTGTTACAGACAGAAGAGCCGTTTCAGTAGAGTGGGCACTCTTAAAACCAGACTGATATGGATCTAGGAGGTTATTCCCTGAGAGGAATTCTGAGACCTGTTTGAATACTGCCGGTTCAATAGTTTTGGATAAAAAAGGTAGAAGAGACACTGGTCGATAGTTCTCAACTTGAGTTGGGTCAAGTGAGGGCTTTTTGAGCAAGGGTGTAACCTGAGCCCTTTTGAAAGTGGTCGGGAAGGTTCCTGAAGCCAGAGAAGTATTTATCACGAGTGTTTGTCGGGACCACGGTAGGACATATGGCTTGGAGGAGATTCGTAGGAATCGGGTCCAGTGGGCATGTAGTTGGACGGCTACGGGTCAAGAGGTCTGATACTTCGCTCTCCGTGAGAGGAGTAAACGAGGAGAGTGAACAACCACTGACCTGGGAGGGCAGAGGAAACGATGTAGCAGGACTGCTACATGTTAGGTTTTCCTGTGCCGAGTTCACAGAGTGGGAGCTGACCGGAGCGAGAACAGAATGGTTGATTGTGAGAGATTTAGAGAATTGGCTGGATGTAGCCGCCACCTTGCCTGTGAAGGAGGCAGCAAAGGTATCAGCGGACAGGTTTGTTGGTGGTGGAGGAGGATTTAGAAGAGATTTAAGTGGAAAATAATTTCCTTGAGTCAGTGGCACCGCTAATTCTGTTATTATAGAACGCAGATTTGGCAGCACTGATGCTGGTTGAGAAGGAGGATAGCAGCAGGTGGTAGCCGCCCGTTATAATGTGTGTGTGTGTTACAGTGTGTGTGTTCTACCTTCTCCACAGCGAAGGTCCGGATCACGTACTCTGACAGCAGCTGAGTCTCAATCAGCGTCACCTTCATGTCACCGTAGATCTCCGTGTCGTCAGGCCAGTACTTACAGCACTTCACCTGGACGCGCGCACACACACACACACACACACACACACACACACAGGAATCTTGTTTATTCATTAACATTGGACGCAGGCAGAAATAAATGACTCGTTAATTAAACAGAAACATAAACAGAACAAAAAAAGCTGATATTAAAATCTAATTAGAGAACCCCCCCCCTCCCCCCCATTAACAGCTAATTACTGCTGAGCTAATCGCACTGTCGCCACGGCAACCAACAAAGTGAACGTGTGTGTGTGTGACAGAGAAAGACAGAGGGAGATAATCAGCCTGATCTATCCCAGAATCCCCCTCTGCGGCTCTTCTGTAGAGGGGGAACAGTTCCCTGGTGCCTTCTGGGTAATGAGAGCTGGGACAGGGAGCCCGCCTGCAGGTGTGTGTGTGTGTGTGTGTGTGTGTCTCAGGTTAAATCCTTCAATTTCAGAAGGAAAGTGTGTGTTGTCTTCGTGTCATGTGAGGTTTCAACTCGGCTTTAGTGCTCAGCTGCCGGAGCTCCAGATGCTCCAGTTTACTGTCCTCCCATCTGGCTGTAGTGCTCATCAAGAAAGACATTTACATTCAAAGAGTTCATCCACTGGGGACCAGGAATGGGATCTATATTTTAACAGTTCATCCACTGGGGACCAGGAATGGGATCTATATTTTAACAGTTCATCCACTGGGGACCAGGAATGGGATCTATATTTTAACACTTCATCCACTTGGAAATAGGAATGGGCTAAATATTTTAACACTTCATCCACTGGGGACCAGGAATGGGATCTATATTTTAACACTTCATCCACTTGAAAATAGAAATGGGATAAATATTTTAACCCTTCATCCACTGGGGAATAGGAATGGGCTAAATATTTTAACCCTTCATCCACTGGGGAATAGGAATGGGCTAAATATTTTAACACTTCATCCACTGGGGAATAGGAATGGGATAAATATTTTAACACTTCATCCACTGGGGAACAGGAATGGGATAAATATTTTAACCCTTCATCCACTGGGGAACAGGAATGGGATAAATATTTTAACCCTTCATCCACTGGGGAATAGGAATGGGATAAATATTTTAACCCTTCATCCACTGGGGAATAGGAATGGGATAAATATTTTAACACTTCATCCACTGGGGAACAGGACTGGGATAAATATTTTAACCCTTCATCCACTGGGGAATAGGAA
The DNA here is from genome assembly GCF_021292245.1 of Micropterus dolomieu. Taxonomy (NCBI): domain Eukaryota; kingdom Metazoa; phylum Chordata; class Actinopteri; order Centrarchiformes; family Centrarchidae; genus Micropterus; species Micropterus dolomieu. Next base: position 49,452,417 of record NC_060150.1, on the reverse strand, counting down.
TGGGCTAAATATTTTAACCCTTCATCCACTGGGGAACAGGAATGGGATCTATATTTTAGCAATTCATCCACTGGGGAACAGGAATGGGATCTATATTTTAGCAATTCATCCACTGGGGAACAGGAATGGGATCCATATTTTAACACTTCATCCACTGGGGAACATGAATGGGATCTATATTTTAGCAATTCATCCACTGGGGAACAGGAATGGGATCCATATTTTAACACTTCATCCACTGGGGAACAGGAATGGCATCTATATTTTAACACTTCATCCACTGGGGAACAGGAATGGGATCCATATTTTAACACTTCATCCACTGGGGAACAGGAATGGCATCTATATTTTAACACTTCATCCACTGGGGAACAGGAATGGGATCCATATTTTAACACTTCATCCACTGGGGAACAGGAATGGCATCTATATTTTAACACTTCATCCACTGGGGAACAGGAATGGGATCCATATTTTAACACTTCATCCACTGGGGAACAGGAATGGCATCTATATTTTAACCCTTCATCCACTGGGGAATAGGAATGGGATCCATATTTTAACACTTCATCCACTGGGGAACAGGAATGGCATCTATATTTTAACACTTCATCCACTGGGGAACAGGAATGGGATCCATATTTTAACACTTCATCCACTGGGGAACAGGAATGGCATCTATATTTTAACACTTCATCCACTGGGGAACAGGAATGGGATCCATATTTTAACACTTCATCCACTGGGGAACAGGAATGGCATCTATATTTTAACACTTCATCCACTGGGGAACAGGAATGGGATCCATATTTTAACACTTCATCCACTGGGGAACAGGAATGGCATCTATATTTTAACACTTCATCCACTGGGGAACAGGAATGGGATCCATATTTTAACACTTCATCCACTGGGGAACAGGAATGGCATCTATATTTTAACACTTCATCCACTGGGGACCAGGAATGGTATCTATATTTCAAGACTTCATCCACTGGGGACCAGGAATGGGATCTATATTTTAAGACTTCATCCACTAGGGAACCAGGAATGGCATCTATATTTCAAGACTTCATCCACTAGGGAACAGGAATGGCATCTATATTTCAAGACTTCATTCACTGGGGACCAGGAATGGGATCGATATTTTAAGACTTCATCCACTGGGGAAAAGGAATGGGATCTATTTTTCAAGACTTCACCCATTGGGGACCAAGAATGGCATCTATATTTTAAGACAATTGTCAAAATGTCTATATTGTTTTGTTCATAGTGTGTATATTAGTGTTGTCTACTCTGTAGTTTGTGTCTGATTTTATTTTATTATTATTATTATTTTATTATTGGATAAGTAAGCACATCGTGAGCAATGTACAATCCTGAGTCAAATTCCTCGTATGTGTACACATACCTGGCAATAAATCTGATTCTGATTCTGACTTCATCCACTGGGGACCAGGAATGGCATCTATATTTTAAGACTTCATCCACTGGGGACCAAGAATGGAATCTATATTTTAAGTCTTCATCCACTGGAGACCAGGAATAGCATCTATATTTTAACACTTCATCCACTGGGGAACAGGAATGGTATCCATATTTTAAGAGTTCATCCTCTGGGGACCAGGAATAGCATCTATATTTTAACACTTCATCCCCTGGGGAACAGGAATGGTATCCATATTTTAAGAGTTCATCCTCTGGGGACCATGAATGGGATCTATATTTTAAGACTTCATCCACTGGGGAACAGGAATGGCATCTATATTTTAAGACTTCATCCACTTGGGGAGCAAGAATGGAATCTATATTTTAAGAGTTCATCCACTGGGGACCAAGAATGGCATCTATATTGTAATACTTCATCCACTGGTGACCAGGAATGGCATCTATATTTTAAGACTTCATCCACTGGGGAACAGGAATGGGATCTATATTTTAACACTTCATCCACTGGGGACCAAGAATGGCATCTATATTTTAACACTTCATCCACTGGAGACCAGGAATGGTTCCCATATTTTAAGAGTTCATCCACTGGGGACTAGGAATGGCATTTATATTTTAACACTTCATCCACTGGGGACCAAGAATAGCATCTATATTTTAAGACTTCATCCACTGGGGAACAAGAATGGCATCTATATTTTAAGGTGAGACACCAGCCAAATAGGCTTTTTTTTACTTTACTCATATCACACTGAACCTTCACAAGCTGAATGGAAACATAAATAAAACATTCTGTTTTTTCATATTTCATATGCAAATTAGGTATATTTTCATTAAATATGCACATTGATACATACATACATTGATATTTATGCAGATTAGTGACACAGGCTGTCGTAGAGTTGAGGTTAAATATGAAAATAAAGCGGCCTTTTCATTTGCAATTTATACGTCTCGTAAGCGGCAACCTCCGGCTCTCACGACTGAAGCACCTTACAGTTAATTAAGTTAATTACAGTTAATGTGAATTACAGATGCACCTTGCTAACCAAGCTAGCTAGCTCCACCCTCTCTTCCAAATATGGTCACATCTGTTGCCTGGTTGCAAAACAACAAGATGACGACGGCAAAAATGCCAAACTGGAGGTTTCAAATTGGCAGTCCGCAAACCAACGGGTGACGTCAAAGCGGCTACGCCCACTTCCTCACAGTCTATGTATACGCTCCGCTTTAGTTGCAGTTAAATACGTATTTGTATTTGTGTTATTTGCTCTCGGTGACACAAACCTTACACATCTGTGACCTTCTCTACTTGTGGTTACATTTGTAAACACAACCCTGTGACATGCGCTCTTCTTTGTTTGTGGTTACGTTTGTATATGAGTTTGTGAACTACGCTCTCATTGCTTCCAGAGGTAAAATGCACTTCTTACACAATAAACTGAGGCAGTGAACTTTTCAACAATAGAAAATAAACAAAGGGTAAGTAGAGACGTGACAGATGCACTCTGGGAAATGGAGTCCCAAACTTCATCAACAAGGAAAAACAACCAGATGGCCACAACAATCAGTCTGTGTGTGTGTGTGTATGCGCGTAGACTCACCCGCCCCACCTCCACCAGGTTGGTTACCATGACGATTGCGGCGGTGTTCTCCTGCCAAATCATCCGCCAGAAATCGTAAACAGTCTCCTGCATGGGACCTGAAAATCACACACAAACACACACACACACAGTAAACTTCATATTAGACAGCAGATCAGCAGGCGACACCAGAGCTGTACATGAATTATAATGACTCTTTTAATTAATTCAAATTAAGCACACGTACACACACACACACAAAAAAACACACACACAAAAAATATTTTTAATCACTGTTGACAGTCTGTGTTTTGACGAGCTAATTAGTTCATGCTAATCCATTCCTGTCCTCAAGTGTTTTACAGCAAGAAGCTGCTGCCTGCCTGCACGCACACACACACACTCCATATTCATGCTGATAGATGTGGTTGCAAAAACACAACAGTTTATTCAGAAAAGTACATTTCTACCCGGAGAGCTGAGTGTGTGTGTTTGTGTGGTATCAGAGTGTCTGCACATATCTGAAAGTTACATTTAAAACTTCACTTATGAAAAAGTAAAACAGTATTAATTCTTCAGATCTCGGCTTTCCATTGTGGATAGTACCTGGTACTTTATTTGGTATCACTACAGACGAGTTGAGCCGATACAAAAAGTCAAAAATCATCTAAACCAACCGCAATTGTTTTATTCACTCAAAACAAGATTTTGAAAAAAGGTAGGCAACAAAAAAGTATAATATAAATATCTGCAGTGGCGCGTGTACTATCTGCAGTGGAGGTTGTATTATCTGCAGTGGAGCGTGTACTATCTGCAGTGGAGGTTGTATTATCTGCAGTGGAGCGTGTACTATCTGCAGTGGAGCGTGTACTATCTGCAGTGGAGGTTGTATTATCTGCAGTGGAGCGTGTACTATCTGCAGTGGAGGTTGTATTATCTGCAGTGGAGCGTGTACTATCTG
>NC_060150.1:49431830-49448324 GCF_021292245.1 Micropterus dolomieu | reverse complement strand
CCAATCAGAACAGTGATGACAAAGGGAGTGGCTGGCATTGGGAAAACAGTCTTAACACAGAAGTTCACTCTGGACTGGGCTGAAGACAAAGCCAACCAGGACATACAGTTCACATTTCCATTCACTTTCAGAGAGCTGAATGTGCTGAAAGAGAAAAAGTACAGCTTGGTGGAACTTGTTCATCACTTCTTTACTGAAACCAAAGAAGCAGGAATCTGCAGCTTTGAAGAGTTCCAGGTTGTGTTCATCTTTGACGGTCTGGATGAGTGTCGACTTCCTCTGGACTTCCACAACAATGAGGTCCTGACTGATGTTACAGAGTCCACCTCAGTGGATGTGCTGCTGACAAACCTCATCAGGGGGAAACTGCTTCCCTCTGCTCGCCTCTGGATAACCACACGACCTGCAGCAGCCAATCAGATCCCTCCTGAGTGTGTTGGCAGGGTAACAGAAGTACGAGGCTTCACTGACCCACAGAAGGAGGAGTACTTCAGGAGAAGAGTCAGTGATGAAGAGCTGTCCAGCAGAATCATCTCCCACATCAAGACATCACGAAGCCTCCACATCATGTGCCACATCCCAGTCTTCTGCTGGATCACTGCTACAGTTCTGGAGGAGGTGTTGAAGACCAGAGAGGGAGGAGAGCTGCCCAAGACCCTGACTGAGATGTACATCCACTTCCTGGTGGTTCAGTCCAAACTGAAGAATGTCAAGTATGATGGAGGAGCTGAGACAGATCCACACTGGAGTCCAGAGAGCAGGAAGATGATTGAGTCTCTGGGAAAACTGGCTTTTGAGCAGCTGCAGAAAGGCAACCTGATCTTCTATGAATCAGACCTGCCAGAGTGTGGCATCGATATCAGAGCAGCCTCAGTGTACTCAGGAGTGTTCACACAGATCTTTAAAGAGGAGAGAGGGCTGTACCAGGACAAGGTGTTCTGCTTCGTCCATCTGAGTGTTCAGGAGTTTCTGGCTGCTCTTCATGTCCATCTGACCTTCATCAACTCTGGTGTCAATCTGCTGGCAGAAGAACAAACAATAAAAGATAAATCTGAAGTAACACATTTCTACCAGAGTGCTTTGGACAAGGCCTTACAGAGTCCAAATGGCCACCTGGACTTGTTCCTCCGCTTCCTCCTGGGACTTTCACTGCAGACAAATCAGAATCTCCTACGAGGCCTGTTGACTCAGACAGGAAGTGGCTCAGAAACCAAGCAGGTAGTGGTCGAGTACATCAAGAAGAAGATCGAACAGACTCCCTCTGCAGAGAAAAGCATCAATCTGTTCCACTGTCTGAATGAACTGAATGATCGTTCTCTAGTGGATCAGATCCAACAGTCCCTGAGTTCAGGAAGTCTCTCCACAGATGAACTCTCTCCTGCTCAGTGGTCAGCTCTGGTCTTCATCTTACTGTCATCAGAGAAAGATCTGGACGTGTTTGACCTGAAGAAGTACTCTGCTTCAGAGGAGGCTCTTCTGAGGCTGCTGCCAGTGGTCAAAGCCTCCAAGAAAGCTCTGTAGGTGGGATTTATTACTCATAAATAACATTTTCAACTGGACATAACTTAATACTTGTTTTGTTTCTGCTGTTTCTCCAGTCTGAATGACTGTAACCTCTCAGAGAGAAGCTGTGAAGCTCTGTTCTTGGTCCTCACCTCCCAGTCCTCAAGTCTGAGAGAGCTCGACCTGAGTAACAACAACCTGCAGGATTCAGGAGTAAAGCTGCTGTCTGCTGGACTGGAGAGTTTACATTGTAAACTGGAAACACTGAGGTCAGGATTCAGTAACCCAGCCAATTGATGACCCTTTAAAGGCTGAATGTATGTTATTGGATGAACAACTAACTTTTCTATTATTGTCTTTGCCAATATCTATGGACCTTTCAATCGCTCTTTGAGGTCAAAGTGAGTCAAAGTTTGTCTCTTGTACTTGGATCGGTTGAACACTTCTTTTTTTCTCTCCTAACAAGTCTTTGCACGGCAGAAACCTTGAGACTTAGAAACTTAAAGATAGAAACTTAGTAATGCGTTACTGTAATATTATTACTTTTCCCAGTGAGTTGTAGTGTAAGGTATTACTATGTCCAAAATGGGTAATAATATTGCAGTCCCAATCCAAGTATTGCCACATTAATGCGCTTCCAGAACGCATCCTTGATGTGAATGCGCGACTGCCTGGCAGGTCAGTGGCATCGGACCTTATGATGTTCTAGCAGCCAAAGAGCTAAAGAAAGAGTGGCGAGTGAGATAGGGGTTCTTTTGACATCTGTCCGTATTGCCATTATTATGTCACAGTCAGAAATGCAAAGGACATTGTCGTTTGTTTCAAACTTTGTTCGACCAGCCACAAGCTTTCAACAGCAAACATTTCTACATCTAATTTATTTAAACATCTACTACAGCAGCACAGCAATGTGAAACTTGTAGATAGAAATTGAATAGAGATTGAAATACCGTATATACAGTATGTCACAAAAGTGAGTACACCCCTCAAATTTTTGGAAATATTTGATCATATCTTTTCATGAGACAACACTGAAGAAATTACACTTTACTACAATGTAGTGAGTGTTGTACAAGCTGTACACTCACTACATTGTAGTAAAGTGTAATTTCTTCAGGCTTGTACAACAGTGTAAATTTGCTGTCCCCTCAAAATAACAAATCACACAGCCATTAATGTCTAAACTGCTGGCAACAAAAGCGAGCACACCCCTACGTGAAAATGTCCAAATTAGGCCCAATTAGCCAATTTCCCTCCCTGGTGCCATGTGACTCGTTAGTGTTACCAGGTCTCAGATGTGAATGGGGAGCAGGTGTGTTAAATTTGGTGTTATCACTCTCACACTCCCTCATACTGGTCACTGGAAGTTCAACATGGCCACTCATGGCAAAGAACTCTCTGAGGATCAGAAACAAAGAACGGTTGCTCTACATAAAGATGGCCGAGGCTATGAGAAGACCATGAAACTGAGCTGCATACAGCGGTTCAACAGGACAAGTTCCACTCAGAATAAGCCTCACCATAGTCCACCAGAGAATTTGAGTCGTGTACTTTTGTGAGATACTGTACATAGAATAGCATCATCTTGTTTGAGAGGCTGCGGTGTTTGCAGTTTGGAAGTAACAGGTTACTTATTTCAATTTCTAAATATCTTGCCTAACACTGCTATTCAGTGACATATAATGCCATTCATTCACCTTGGGTTGATGCAAAAATAATTGTTTGTGTTTCTGCAATTATCTCATCATTTAGCTTAGAGTCCAAATTTTTTCATTGCTTTAATCAAATGTGAAAATGTCAAAACTGCATTTTTCGTGACCTACTTGGACCTTAAGCATTGCTGCTTGCCGCTACTGTAGTCGTTCAAGCCGAGGGGGCTAGTTGCCACACATGCAAATCAGTGTGGTACCCTGTACCAGCAATGCTAGACACCCTGAAATAGCATTTTTAAATGTTTTATTGTTTTGTCAATAAAGTTATACTGCAGCCTAAACACATTTCAAAAAACTTGTGTCAGCTAGCAGGTGGTGCTATAACCAAGTTTAAACTCTGATACACCCGCTGCGCTGTCCACCAATTACACTTTTAACCACCACAAAAAGAATCAATATGCCTCCTTCGAATATCATGCTGTCTTGGTGTCTGCTCCGGTAAAGGTCTCTGTGATTGTGAGATACCGTCCACCAGAACAAATGGATAACTTTGTCGACGATCTAGACACACTGCAGTCTTTAATCCAAGAGCATTGCTGTCCTTTACTTTTCCTTGGTGACATTAACATTCACTTAGACAAATAAAACTCAGCAGACGTCCCGTCTCTAATTCAGTCTTTGATCTAACATGAGTTCTCAGCCCCCTGACGCACAAAGCTGGCAAGGTGTTTGACCTCGTTCTTGTCCGAAACTGTGCCACCGAATGCCCAACAGTCACACCTCTACATATGTCTGACCACTATTTCATTCAGTTCACGGTATGCCAACAGGAAAAGCACATTGTTCCAGCACCGCTGCAACCTCTGGAACCTGTCTCCCACTCACTTTGCCTCAGTGGCAGCTTCCACTTTACCTCCCCTCAACACATTTTCCTCACTCGGGATCAATGCCGCACAATCTTTGTGCTCTACACTGCATGCCTGGATAGCCTGCGTCCTGTATCCACTCAGAGCCGCTGAAAGAAAATGGCAAAAAAACGGACAATGACCTACCAAATGCTCCTATCCTCTTTCTCAACCAGCATCAGTGCTGCCAAAACTGTGTTCTATAATGACAGAAGTAGCAGTGACACTGAGTCAAGGAAACTATTTTCCACTTTTAAAGTGCTACTGAATCCATCTCCACCTACAAACCCGATACCTTTACTTCCTTCTTCAAAGGCAAAGTGACGGCTATAACTTGCCAATTCTCTCCATCAACCAAAATCAACTGTCTACTCCTGCTCTGGGCAGCTTCCACTCTGTGAGCACGGCACAAGAAAACAAAACATGTAGCAGTCCTTTTACATGTCCCTCTCCATCTCCCTCGGGAATAGCGCAAAACGTTTGACACCAAGGCTAACATGTAGCAGTCCTACTACATCTTTTTCTCTGTCTTCCCAGGTCAATGGTACTTCACTCTCCTCGTTTACCCCTCTCACTGACAGCAAAGTATTTGAACTCCTGACCCATAGCCGTCCCACTACACACCCACAGGACCCGATTCCTACCAATCTCCTTCAATCCATATCTCCTAATGTTACACCCTTGCTCAAAGAGCCCTCACTCGACCCAACTCAAGGTTTAAGAGTGGCCAGTCTACTGAATGGCAATTTTGTCTGTAACAGAAGCCCTAAGGTCAGCTAGAGCTCCAGCCCAGTCCTCGGTTCTTATCCTGCTTGACCTATCAGCTGCCTTTGACACAGTCAATCACAGGATTCTGCTATCTGCACTCTCAGCAATGGGCATCTTGGGCACAGCACTCCTGTTCAGATCCTACCTCTCGTGGTGTTCCTACATTGTTATGTAGCAAGGACAATCTTCCTCCCACTGCTTTGCCACAGGGTTGCCCCAAGGCTCGGTAAATTTAAATGGCATATCTCCAAATATGTTTGTTTGATTAACAAAACTTGGGCTGGTAGTTTACCATGCCACCCTGAGTTTGTGCTGAATCTTTGGTGCCAGTTGGCCACTAGGTGGGCTTATGAGTTACACAAAACATTATTTTCATAAGCTTTCAATGCACCAAATAATGTAACTTCTCCAAATAGTCTGTCCGATTAAGATGAAACTTCAGCCAGTAAGTTCCCATGCCCCACCGAGACACTATGTGGTATATATGGTGACAGTTGGTCAATAGGTGGCTCTAAAAATTATGTGATCTTATGTCTCCACATTGGTCTTTTTCATTAAAATGAAAATTTGTACATAAAAACTATGGCTTCTAATGAACAACGATTATGAACTTTCCCATGCCTCATCAAGGTTCTGTGCAAAATTTGGCATCTATTTAGCTGCTAGATGACTCTGACAATGAAGTGATCTCTTATCTCGACATCAGTATGTCCGATTGACACAAAGCTCTTTTCAAAGTCCTCAAAGGCAGCAAGTCCATTCTGCACGAAATTGTGCAAACACACTATACTGACACTTTAGACCAGGGGTATTCAATTAGAATTCAAAGAGGTCCAGTTAGAGAAAATTTCCCGAAGCAAAGGACCAGAACATCAAAACGGCTAACTTGCGTTATTATTCAGTACCATAACGTATAGTTGTATCAACATGTTTTTAGTCAACAACGGACTGTCAAATCAAATAATATTTCAGTCAGTTTTCACATCAAATTGAAGGGATAATAAATAACTACTCTAATAATAAAATCTAAATTTAAGTAAACTAAAATAAAGTGCCTAATTTTTAGAAAAAATGAAATATAAAGTGTAGCTTGAAGTGATGAAGTGTAGTCTTTTCCAATTTTATAATAAACACTCAACACATCATAACAAATGAACAGCTGTAATGCCTCCTCTTCTCTTTCATTCCCTCTTATAGAGCTACCACTTTCCTACTTTCTCTTTTTCAGTGAGAAACGTGAGCTCTAGTTTGTCCCGCCAGCTAGCATTGGAGATATGAGATTCTGGTTTTGAACTGCCTGTGGGAGGAATGTACATGTAAGAATCTGTACATTCTTAATTAAAAGCCATGCGAAATCTCTTTTCTTTTTCGTCTCCTCAATTTGTGTGTGTTTCCAAAACGTCTCTGGTGAATCTCGTAGACTTGACTTGCAAGCTGGGCAGCGTCACATGAGACGATTGGAGCACATGCGATTGGTCTGTGAGTTTCTTGTGCTGCTAAACCAGTACAGTAAATGCTAGAAGGTTAAAATAGAAACGCTCCATCACGAGGTAGTAAGTCTCAATAATAAATCGGCTGTAGGTCGGCGGTCTGGAGAGGACAGCAGCTGGGTCCGGATCCGGGCCGCAGTCCGCCTATTAGTGACCTCTGCTTTACACCATATCTAACAAGAGTTGTACTTTTATATTTATATATATATATATAACAGCCGCAATCAGCTCTGGCAGCCAAAATTCCAATCAAACAGTCACAAGAGCAATGACAGGACTTGCTAGTAGTTTAAGATGAAATATGAATTTTTTTTGTTGTTCTAATTCACCACTGGCTATTATTTAAAACAGTCACTAGTTAGGTCACTCCTGCTGTAGACTCTGTAACATTAAGTTTACAATGACATGGTTAATGTTGATGTTTAGATAGTTTCTTCTTGTATCTGACTGAATCCTGATGATCTGCCCTGTCCATTGGTTTGTGTGTTTGCAGGCTGTCAGGATGTCTGATCACAGAGGAAGGCTGTGCTTCTCTGGCCTCGGCTCTGAGCTCCAACCCCTCCCATCTGAGAGAGCTGGACCTGAGCTACAATCATCCAGGAGACTCAGGAGTGAAGCTGCTGTCTACGGGATTAGAGGATCTGCACTGGAGACTGGACACACTCAGGTATGAAGAGGCCTGACAGTCAGTCTGATAGAGGAGGTCTTTTTGGTTAATGGTGGATGTGAGTATTAAATGAACAATCACAGATTTAGAAAGCCTTTTCCCTTTGCTCATACAAAGGAGATCGTTGTGTGGGAGAACTTCTCCAGGAACAAACATGATAAATGCCTGTTGATAATAATTTATGCAGTTTGGGCAGATCTCTGCATGTTAAAGGAATTGTCTGTCAGTCTTAGAAGTAAACTTTGAAACGATGAACGAACATTTTAAGTGACAAAGTTCATAAAAGTGAGGTGGAACAACCAATTAGGCTTTTCAGAGGCCGAGTCTTTTAATGTGGAAACGCTGAAATGAGGCTAAAATTGTCATACACGCCACGCCATAAGAACACATCAAATCAATACATTATTATAGACTACATCTGTTATTTAGGCCTGTGCATTCACAGTGTTGGCAATTTTCTGTCTCCCTGCATGTGTCCAGCAGCTGTGTTACTCAGCTCTTCTAACCAAACTACGCCACCTGGGGAATTTATTTAAGCCAACACTGATAAATGAAAGACACACAGGTTCATGGAGGAGGAAGAATCAGAGACGTTCTAATCAGAACACAATTCATTTTATTTTACCATTTCCTTTTTTAAAGGCTTTTCACAACATGCATTCCATTCAAAACATACAGACTGGCCTGAGACAATAACTGTTTTTGTCAAACAAAAGCAAAGTCAATTAGTTCAACAGAAACCAAACTGTTAATTTAACTGTAAAGCAAACAAACACATAGCTATTTACAATGACAGCAAAAGTTTCTCTCCGGAGGAAAGAACACAAAAAAACTAAATATTTACAATAAATAATATTTACACCAAGTGACACACAGTCTGTTAAAAACTGATCTAACAGAACCAGTTAGCTCCTCACACCCAATAACACTTTCATATAAGCTAACATTAACATAGTCTTTGAAACAAAACTTCGGTCATGTACATAAAAAAAGCTTTTCTAGCATATAAAAGAAAGAGGCAAGGCAGCTTTCCTCCATTGTGCAGGCAAGAGACTGGTCTGCCACTTCAGGGAGGCTCCATGCCCTACAAACACAATTGACTAGCTGTTTGTTTGTTTATCCATGCATGGGAGTGGAAAAGAATCTGGTTTAGTAACAGCATTGACTTTTCTATAATCATTACAGGAACACGGGGTCTAGTCAGGGACAAGAAGTGAAGGGGAACTCCAAGAACTACTACTTGAGACAGCGCAACCGTGGTCAAGGAGATATTTTACCTCCTGCTGCATTAAGGCACGTTTTGTCGGATTGACATGATAGGCATGCTGTTTTATGGGTTGATGAACACACACATCAACATCATGACATAACACATTGGTCTGCATGGGGAAGTCCTGAAAAAGGGTCTGATTAATGAGCTCACTAATGTGACACCCTTCCCGTCTACCGGGGGGCCTCAAATATGAAATATGGATTCTGCAGGGGAACAGGCTCAAACCAGTACTGTTTATATTACCCACCGAAAGCCATATTTACTAAGTTAAACAAAAATAAACAGTTAAAAGACCTAAATAGGAAAAGGGGTTCTAAATCATCTATGATAAAACATCTAGTGAGAGTCAATGGCCAAGCCTTAATACGTCTCGGTCACTGTCCTTGAAATCCCTTCTTTCAGTCCGCCGGCTCTCCGTCTACTGTCTGTTGCTCTCAGTGTTCGCTCCTTTATATGGTTCAGCAGTGGCCAGCACCAGCCTAAACGACAGAATGCTCACGGCAGTTACAGAGCTACGCACAGTCCTTTCTTCCACAATAGTTCTGCTTGAGTAATTAATTTATAGGAAATAAAACAATAAAGATGAAAAAATATACATCCAAGAAAACAACTAAATCACACGTGCAAAACAGAACATAAGTCAAAACCCCTAACCACTCACAAATAACGTTACACAAGCAAAGCTACTGGTTTTTCCTTCGTGGCGTGACACACAGGGTACAATTTAAAACAGGTCCGGAAGTCTGTAACGGCATTAGGCTCGCTCCTTCAATTACTACGAGTAAAAAAAACAAACTAAAAGGCGACAGCTTGTCCACTGGGCACAATATACACAGCATGTAACCAAAATAAAAAGACGTGGGAGAGGTACTTACTGAGAAGAAGGGGGGAACGAATTCCTACCCCTCCTCGTGTCTCTTATGGCATCCTCCCCCACGCAACTCCACAAAGGCCGCTTCTCACTCCCAACACTTCGCAACGTCTTCTTGGTAGCTCCGGGCTGTTGTGTTGACCCAGGAGGTTCTGCTCCTCAGCAGCGTGGTGGACTCTCTCCACTGAAGTCCACACTCGGCCTCTGTCTGTTTTCTCCGTCTGCGGTTGTCTGTGGCGATTACTTCCTCACTCTGGCTTCCCTCCTCTGGCTCCGCTGTCGTTTCCTCTGTCCCTCTCCCTAATTCTTCCATCCTGAACGCACTCTTCTTCCGTCCTCAAGGCCGCAACGCCATCTTGTCTCCTCCCCAGGTCTCCCGTTCCCCCCCCCGTTTCTCACCCTTCCGTCCTCTGTTGCCCGCAACTCTACGCTCTTCACTGTGCCCCGTTACCCCCCCAATTTTCCTCTCCTGTCTGCTCGTCTCTGTCTGCTTTTAAAGGAACACCTGGCAAAACAATCCCACACCCACACCGGTGACCCATTCGCTCTAACAAGGGGGCGTGACCCCACTCTGCTCCACAACAGACACTGACATCCCAAAGTCACCCCTGTGGCACCCCTGCTTACAACTCCATCTAAACAAAAACATTAAAACATAATCTGCTTTTCTGCAAGTCATTCAGTGGCTTGAGGTTCAACATCATCTCTATCAGACTTGGCAGAATCAGACAGATGCACCAAACGTGCATCCAAGTTTGTCAAAATCTCAGTTTCACGATCACCCGGATCTCTTAAGCATAGGAGCTCTTAACTCCTGATTTTTAAGACTGGGTGGCACCTGCAAATCAAACGTTCCCCATTAAAATCAGCCTTTTTACTCATCTAGTTTATCAATTGATGGACTAGTAGCAAAATCCTACAATTTAAACTCCATGTTTGCCGCCACCACAAAAGAATAACTGCCAACCAGACAAGTAGAGCTACAAGAACAACAAAATAAAGTTACCTAACACGACATAACAGGACAAAAGCAAGAACTGACGACAAACCAGCAGCTTTAATTTTACTCAGAGATGAGCAGTACCCAAAACAACAAACAACCTAAAACTTCCCTAAACCGAAACAAAATGTAAAGAAAAGCTCTAACCTAGAACTATATATACCACAGTACACAATACACACAAGCGACAGTGATCGGGATCCAAGCAAGTCATTGCAACATTTGACATTTTCAGAGTAGAAGAACAGATGCAGATGACTTAAGAGATTAAAGTGATGAATTTGGACTTTGAGATAATTGCGGAAAATGCAAACTTGATCTCTACAGCATCACCTTGAGATTATATGTAAACCTTGGAAACACAAAATGTCGCGGGTGGGTTGAACATTTCACTCATGTCAGGTAAAGTTTAAGCTGCACCAACATTTTTGAGCAGAGAAAAATAAGTGTCACGGGATCCAAATAAAATCAAGACTTTAGACTTACTATGATCTTAAAAACCTCATTGTCAGCAAGTCTGACTGAAAAATATAGAGTGACTGATTTCTGAATTGACCATAGGTTGCACTGAGGCAAACGTTTCTCATATCAGTGGATGTGGTGAAATTTTTCAGCTCTCTAGGACGTACGGGTGATTTTCTTAGATTTTTTGAAGTTTGGAATGAGAAATGTTTAGAAATTTACATTTGTTCTAATAAGCTACTCCCACTTTGAGCAATCATTACCAAATTTTATGCAGTAACTGAGTAGTGACCCTAGATGGTACAACCCGAATTTTGTATGAATCCATGCGGCGAATTACGAGGTATAAACTATTTGTAAGTGTAGAATATCTCAGGACTGCTCAGCTTGGGCCGAGCATCTGATCAGATGCGTCACTTTTGGTTACAATATCTTAAGCCAATTTTGATTTACAGGCATTTATGTACAATTGCACGTAATCATTTGGCGAAACCATTTGGGACGAGTTCGCAAAAACAGGTATTAGGATCATAGGAGCAAAGATGCAGATGAATCCAGAAATTAAAATGATGAAAGAAGTTTGATTTTAAACATAGCTGTTTTTGAGATAATTGCCAAAACATAAAGTTGATTGTTATAGCGCCACCATGAGGTCTCTGAGTGCAATTTATTTTGCCTGAGTAGTGGGTGGAATTTGTAACCTACCAGCCAATTTTGGTGAGTTTTCGTCCAGCATTTTTTGCTGCCCAAATGCTTTTAGCGGAGAAGAAGAAGAAGGAAGAAAGAAAGAAAGAAAGGAAGAAGAAGAAGGCTTTGCTGCTTGGATCCCTAAAGAGGATAGAAACAGAAATTGGGCTCTCACTCCATGCACTGCTTTTAAAGTGAGTCCCTTGATCCCTTGATCAAATATTGTCTTCCTCTTTCACACACACCAACATCCTGTAGGCCACTCTCAGCGAATAACTTTTTGTTTCACATGGGAAATGAACACAGCTCTCCTGCTTGAAAGGTTTCTGGAACACCCATCCACCCCAACCACCTCCTTACTCCTTTACTGTTACATATCAGCATTTTTTTTTAAAAAAGAGCGCTACGGGGCTTCCCCAGGTGAGTGAAACTAAGGGCCGCATAAGCTAAGGGACTCCTTAGTGTGTTACGACCCAAAGGGGTCTTGACCATGCATCCATATGTGACAACTTGGGAGTGAGAACAGGTTGGTATGAGAGGAGTGTATTGTCCATGTTTGATGCTGAAAGAGGATGTGCTGCTCTGACCCCCCTCATCCTTTCAGGGTGGAGCCTGCTGGAGTCCGATGGTTGAGACCAGGTCTGAGGAAGTGTAAGTGTGTTTTTCATTTGATTCATCAAAACAAAGCAGCACAGATTCAACCATCTTCTGACTGTGACATCACTCATTCAAAGCTCTGACGTCGTCATCATCAAAGTGCCAATCACTGAAAAGATGATCGATAAATAACTGCTGCTGTATTGTGTCTCGTTCTCTCCATCAGATTCCTGTGAACTCACACTCGACACAAACACAGTAAACAGATGGATCAAACTGTCTGACAACAACAAGAAAGCAACACATGTGGAGGAGGATCAGTTCTATCCTGATCATCCAGATAGGTTTGACACTTGGCTTCAGCTGCTGTGTGGAAATGGTCTGACTGGTCGCTGTTACTGGGAGGTCATTTGGAGAGGAGACGTTCATATATCAGTGAGTTACAGAGGAATCAGCAGGACAGGAGACAGTAAAGACTGTGTGTTTGGAGAGAATGATAAGTCCTGGAATCTGTTCTGCTCTCATGATGGCCATTACTCTATCTGGCACAATAACAGAAGAACAACCTCCTCCTCCTCCTCCTCCTCCTCCTCCTCCTCCTCCTCCTCCTCCTCCTCCTCCTCCTCCTCCTCTAACAAAGTAGCAGTGTATGTTGACTGTCCTGCTGGCTCTCTGTCCTTCTACAGAGTCTCCTCTGACACACTGATCCACCTCCACACCTTCCACGACACATTCACTGAACCTCTTTATCCTGGCTTTGGGTTCAGATGGCCTGCTTCTTCAGTGTCTCTGTGTTCTCTGTAGGAGGGAGAGTCTCTTCTAGATCAGTTGAGTGTGTACATGTTCACACTTCCAGTGTGGCAATGTATTACAGAATTCTTTATTTAAAAATGTTTTAAGTCTCAGCTCAAAAACGCAAAAAAACACAAAAAAAGCAAATAAACACAAACTCGACTGTTACAGCGAAAGAAATGAAAACCTTCAGTGGGCTGCGTGTCACTATGGGCATTCTTCAGCTGCACGCAACGAGATACTATTGGCAAAAAATCAGTCTTAGATCTAGTTACTAGTTTGATGTTTTCCATAGGTTTTACATATATTCTGTGTTCTGTTTCCGTCATCCTGGTCCGTTGTTTGTTCTAGTTTTAGTCCACTTGTCAGTCTTGTCAGTCTGTTCGGTCCATGTGTCTTGCCTTGCTTGCTGTTTTGTTCTGAAGTAGTCTGTGGGCCTTTTTTTTTAATTTCCCACATTTTTCTTAGTCCCTCCCACCCGAGATGCGAGCCGAGGAGCGAGGAGTCAAGGAAACAGGCATTTAATGAAATGAGATCTCCTTGCCTCGGAACAGTCATTTTAAAGCGACGTCAGTTAAATATGACCTGTTGCACAGCTGCATCAGTTGTCCACTGTTTGAGCTGTGATCTTTGTCAGAGCAGCAAACCAGTATGGGATGAATATCCTGCCATCAAAAAAAAAAACAAACTTATGAAAGATTGAAACTAAGTGTTTGAAAACTCAAAATTTTACCAAATAAAATCTCTGCAATCACTGTTGTTTTTGAGTTTTTGTTCTTCAGAACTTTTTTTTACAATGTTGCACAAACAATTTTTCAGAGTTTCAAATTTGTCAGTGTTCTCCCAGTGTATTAGTTTGTTTTCTAGGTTTGAAACCTTGTAAATGGTGATCTGAAAACTGGTGTGCGAATGTGTGAAAAAAAGGTTTAAAACTCTATTAACTTTATTACATTACATTTGCTCTCGTATTGCAGACTATTTTTTCAGAGCTGAGTTAACAACACCCACTTTGTGGAGATACGCCGACACACAGTTGCGAGCTTGCGACTGTAGTGTACCAACAGTGTGGATTTGTGCATTTCATATCAAATGATTTGGAGACTCAAAAATCCCTTCCCTCTCTCTCTGAGAAAAAGGAGGGAGGTAGGAAAGTTTTCCTCCCCTGGAGGTTGCCCTTTTGACATGCTAGAGACATCGCCTAGGGTTTTGGTAAGGGTCTGCAGAGACTCAATCAGATATGCATTGCTTAAAGATGCCGTAAAGGTGTCAATAGACACTTAGCAGGACAGCAAAAAGAAGTGTCCGATCTCTCTCCCTATAGGGTGCCTCAGGACATCAAAGTACCGGACTTCTGATCCCCTTTTCCCATAGAATGGCTGGGCCATAAAACACCACTCCCGTCTGTTCTTTTAGCTGATGTGCAAACGTGATAAGCCAGGGGGGCCAAAGGGGGACTTAACAATTCCTACCTCTAAATAAGTTAATTTTGCAGTGTTTTCATTTTCAGCAAGGTTAATGAAATTCCTTCATTTTATGTGTAACCAATGCTTGTTCACAATACTTTCTGACAATTCCTCTAGAAAGGATATGATAAAGGATGGATAGATGGATGGATGGATAACCAAATTCCACAGCTCCTGAGCAAAGATTGTCTTAGGGTTAATCCAAGCTATCGTCATGTAACCTGAGCTCCCCCAAGTGGAAAAAATAAGTATTACACGCCATCGTCTGAAATGCCGTTAATGTATAAGTGTCACTCCGTATTTACCTGCCCACAATCTGATGCCATTCGTGTGTCTTGCTTATATTCTCTAAGAACATGTAACAGCCAATATATCCATGAAGTTGTTCAGTCTATATGCTCACATCTGCACCAAACTTCCCGCCCTGAACACATCCACACATTTGATAAGAGACACACTCTCAACGCATCTACATGTCAAAATTCACTCAACCTCATAGCGCCACCTGCTGGAATCAGGAATCACCAACATGCACGCAACATTTGTGGTACATGTATCATCCCAAGACGCACAAAAAAGCCTATTGGAGCCATACCTGAAAACAGACAGGAAGTCAGCAATTTTGATTTGACTGATGTTTTATTACAGCCCATTTATGGCCTTTTATAAATTCCGTTCTTTAATGAACTCCTCCTACAGAATTAATTGGATTGACTTTTGACTTTTCTACTGTGCATTTTAAAAGTATTGACAGTGTAAATTTTTCCTATCTGTGAGTTTTTGTCCATGGTCGTGTCTGTGACGTGGCGTCAAAGATTGACGGTTCACCATTAAACTGGAAGTTATAATAACTTCAGTGTACATGCTCAGATCCATACCAAACTTTACATGGTTGATAAGTGTCCCGCCCTGAACACATCTATATGCAAATATTCACTCAACGTCATAATGCCACCCACTGGTAACAGGAAGTAAGCCCTTTCTGACAAAAATTATTTGATTTACATGGCATTTTCACAGCGTGGTCCACACTTCACCTACTGCTGCACAACATACAGTATAATTAGCGGGTGTTGATTTTACTGGTTTTGGACTGAGGATCAAGTGAGCTGATGAGAAACAGCTGCCACTGATTGTGCGACCCCCCCACAGGGACTACTGGAGGACAGAGGACTGGCTACTTGTTAAACTGATTGTGGACAGGTAAGCAGGGAGGCAGAGCAACACATAGCATCTTGGACTGCAAATCGGAGTCTGCCCCACCGGAGAGGAGCTGTTTGGTGATGGTACAGGGTCCGACAGAGCGAGATTGAGGCCGAGATTGAGGCCAGGATGGAGACTGCTTATCCTGTGTACAGGGTCGCGGGGGGCTGGAGCCAATCCCAGCTGCCATCGGACGAAAGGCGGGGTACACCCTGGACCGATCGCCAATCCAGTGCAGGCCTTGGTGAGGCAAATATTTTAAATATTTTTTAGATGTCTAAAATATATGGAGTTCCAGCCTCCATCCACAGCAGCACTTTGCTTAACTTCCATGCTGGGACTCCTCATATTTCTTTTCCCTGCAAATTCAGTGATCTTTGGACTGATGGCGAGTACTTTAACTGACCTTGGAAATGTAGACACTGTAACTGTTTGTCAGATGTTTCAGCAAGCCAAATCTTGTTTTCACTGGCTTACTGTTAACCGAGGCTTAACCCCTTGACACCGATTGTAGCGAATTTGCATCATACGTCTTCCTTGCAGACTGCAAGTCAAGATAGCACATGGATTCCCCCAATGCCTGTTGGTGCATATTTGATACGAGCCTAAGAACCTTTTGCAAGCCCTGGTTTGTGATTTATGCCTGTTGTCGCTAATTTGCATCATACGTACACATACCTGAATTTATATCTTTTCTAAAGACAAATTAACTGTTGTGAATTATTTTGGAGCATTATAGCCTAAATTGTTATCATTTATTACTAGAGCAATGGTGTTCTACATTGTCATCATTTAAAGTGTTATTTTATAGTGTAAAGTTAGGATCACAGTGTTAAAACTCTACAGCTCTGAGTGTGTGTGCTCCTTTCTGTATCTAACTGCCCAGCCACATGTGTGTGTGTGAGCAAGTTCGTGTGCTTTGGGAGAAAAGGGAGGGAGCACAGTGAGATATCATCAAAAATACCTGCAAAGTAAAATATAGAAGCAGATTTTGTGCAAATTGTATAACAAAACATACGTCAATATAGTCCATCACAGTAAGAATGTCCTGTTTCTAGCACAGAGCACAAACAACACCAGTTTATTCCATAAAAGTCAGGTTATGGAAGAAATGGCATGATCAAGCAGAGTTCATGCAGAGGACACAGAGAGGAGGAGCAG
>NC_060150.1:49429899-49431810 GCF_021292245.1 Micropterus dolomieu | reverse complement strand
GGGGGGGGGGGGGGGGGGTATTGTTGCAATGATGGCTAAGGTGATCATGGTGTAAGTCAGGTATAAGACAAGGATTGTTCCTTAGTCTACATACTGTACAGTATTGGTGAACAACTACATCCTGAAGTTCCGGGCCTTAGGGTGTAAAGGCAACTACTTAAGTGTCAATGAAAAAATGACTTAATCTGATTCAGCTGTCACATACATTTTTATCAGGTATAACAAATCCAGAATAAAGGGCAGTAGCTAATCTTAATTGTATAATTGGGGTACAGAAGAGCCTAGTATTAATTTTTCATTCTTTACAGACTAAGGTAAGCAGAGAGTTGTAAAACAAGAAGGCATGTAAAGGTACTGTTGTGAATTATTTTGGAGCATTATAGCCTAAATTGTTATCATTTATTACTAGAGCAATGGTGTTCTACATTGTCATCATTTAAAGTGTTATTTTATAGTGTAAAGTTAGGATCACAGTGTTAAAACTCTACAGCTCTGAGTGTTTGTGCTGCTTTCTGTATCTAACTGCCCAGACTCATGTGTGTGTGTGAGCAAGTTCGTGTGCTTTGGGAGAAAAGGGAGGGAGCACAGTGAGGCAGCATCAAAAATACCTGCAAAGGAAAATATAGAAGCAGATTTTGTGCAAATTGTATAACAAAACATACATCAATATAGTCCATCACAGTAAGAATGTCCTGTTTCTAGCACAGAGCACAAACAACACCAGTTTATTCCACAAAAGTCAGGTTATGGAAGAAATGGCATGATCAAGTAGAGTTCATGCAGAGGACACAGAGAGGAGGAGCAGGCAGTCAGGGACTTTCCCACCAAATGCTTGGGAACGTGAAAATCTTGGACTTTCCCAGACTCAGGTGCAGCAGGAAAGAGAGCCAAGAGATGATGTAAAGCCAAGAAACAGAGCTATAAAAGGAGGTCCAAAAGGAGGTGAAAGTCAGTCGTTACATGGTTTTCATGTCGACTCGGGTCTCTGTTCTGGTAACAGTATGGGGCTCTATTTTGCACCGATCTCTGACTCACTCCGGTGGAACTTTTGTATTCTAATTGGTGTCTGTTTTTGTTGATAATAAAAATGTTGGTAAAAGTTCAAGCTTTCTTATCTGGCCCAAGTCTTGGATTTTTACACGACATTACTTGGCGAGCCAGCCAGGAGAGTTGAACCGGGGCAGGATGACCTTGACCAAGGACGGACAACCTGTATCTCAGAGACACATACGCGTACTTAGAAAGGTAAGCAGAAAACCTTTTTCTAAAATTTCTGCATAATAGTGTGTCTGAGTACAGGATTCTCCGCCCAGGTGAAGTTTCTGAAAGCTTCCTCACTCTAGAACCTAGTTAAAGTACAAAAAATTAAGGAAAATTATTAAAAATGTAACTGAATTCACTAAAAATGAACTAAATTCATTAAAAAAGACAAAGCAGATACAGATTGAGAACCACTAGGGTGTCAGAGATGGGTGCAAATCTAAATGCAGGCAAAAAAGCAGTGTGTGCAAAGCTGGTAGATTAGAAAGGCTTTTATGTTTAATTGTTGGCTTTTAAGTGTAAATAAGTATGTAAATAAGATTTGTAAATAAGATAAGAGTTTTCCAGCCATTATCGTGAATACCGCTGTTTTTAAGAATCGCAGTGCTTCGACTGAGTGTCGGGGAGCTTCGATCCAATCAGAACAGGACTGCATGGACGAAGTGAGCTGATGAAGAGATAAGAATTTAAGCGCTTGCCGATACCGCGGATTTGGAGATTGCAGAATCACAGCTGAGTGCTGGGGTGCTTCACTCACTAGGTCTGGGCTGAAATGGGCAAGTTGGCTAATAAAATAGTCATCACGTGGCTACCGCGGACTTATATCGCAGGATTTCAACTGAGTGTTGGGGCTCTTCGATGGTAGGTTCG
>NC_060150.1:49426005-49429879 GCF_021292245.1 Micropterus dolomieu | reverse complement strand
AAGGAGGTCCAAAAGGAGGTGAAAGTCAGTCGTTACATGGTTTTCATGTCGACTCGGGTCTCTGTTCTGGTAACAGAATGGGGCTCTATTTTGCACCGATCTCTGACACACTCCGGTGGAACTTTTGTATTCTAATTGGTGTCTGTTTTTGTTGATAATAAAAATGTTGGTAAAAGTTCAAGCTTTCTTATCTGGCCCAAGTCTTGAATTTTTACACGACATTATAACAATCTTCACTTAATTTAACATCAGCTTGAAAGCAAATGAAAACACAAATAATTATTTTTATTTTTTGATCGTAAAAAAATTCAGGCGTTAAGGGGTTAAAAACCTCCTGCACTAAGGAAGATATTTATTGTTATTATTTACCTTCTCATGGCTGTGCTGTTTATTTATGCTACTTGACTGTTTCTCCTTTTCATTTTCATCCTGAGTTGTTTTCTTATATCAGCTGTTTATTGCTGTTGTTCGGCTGGTTGTCTCGGTTCTCTAACAGGTGTTGTCCTTTCCCTGTTGTTTGTCTCACACTGCCACAACCTCCACAACCTGCCTCCTGACTCACTTTGCCTCAGTGGTAGACTCAACTCTACCTCCCCTCAACACATTTTCCTCACTCGAGGTCAATGATGCCGCACAATGTCTGTGCTCTACACTGAGCTTGTGCCTAGATAGCCTGTGTCCTCTATCCACCAAGCCTGCTCGCCTGAACCAGCCCCACCCATGGGGTCTGTACTGATCTCAGAGCCGTGGAAAGAAAATCGCAAAAAACCAAAGACCCTGCTGACCTTAAGGGCTACCAACTGCTCCTATCCTCCTTCTCAACAAGCATCAGTGCTGCCAAAACTGCGTTCTATAATGACAGAATTAGCAGTGCCACTGACTCAAGGAAATTATTTTCCACTTTTAAAGTGCTACTAAATCCACCTACAAACTTGTCTGCTGATACCTTTGCTGCCTTCTTCACAGGCAAAGTGGCGGCTATAACTAGCCAATTCTCTAAAAAACTCAAACTCAACCATTCTACTCCTGCCCTGGTCAGCTCCCATTGTGTGAACATGGCACTGGAAAACCTTTCATGTACCAGTCCTACAATAACTTTTCCTCTGCCCTCCCAGGTCAATGGCACCTCACTCTCCTCATTTACAAGCCCTAACGTCAGCTAAAGCTGCAGCCCAATCCTTGATTCTTATGCTGCTTGACCTATCAGCTGTCTCTGACACAGTCAATCACAGGATCCTGCTATCCGCAATGGGCATCTTGAGTAAAGCACTCCTGTGGTTCGAATCCTACCTCTCGAGGCGTTCCTACAATGTTTTGTGGCAAGGACAATTATCCTCCTCCCACTGCCTCTCCACAGGGGTGCCCCAAGGCTCAGCGCTAGGGCCCCTTCTCTTCTCAATTGACACCACCTCACTGGGGCCGATCATTTGCTCGCATGGCTTCTCTTACCACTGCTACGCAGACGATACGCAACTCTACCTATCCTTCCCGCCAGGCGATCCCACCGTCTCAGATTGGATCACAGACTGTCTCTCGGACATATCTGCATGGATGAAGGCTTGCCACCTTCAACTAAACCTCTCTAAGACTGGACTGTTGGTCATTCCAGCCAAGCAATCACTACCACCATCATCCACCATAACATCAAACTACATCAACCATCACTCAAACCAGGGTGGTGAGAAACTTGGGTGTCACTGGTTCCCTGTTCTCCTGAATCAGATTCAAGCCACTAATGTTATGGACCATCTTCTCCCTGTACCTGACAGTCTTCCATCTCTGTGTTTGGCTAACGGCTAGCTCCAGGCTAACACTTTCAGCGACCGGCATGAAGCTCAAGTACTCTATCCCACAGCTGCTAACTCTCAACAACTGTTCCATTCCAATGTGCATTGCAGCCATCAAAGAAATTGGACTTCAGCGCCGTCCGTGTTACATCCACAGAAGTTCCCGTCAAAAGTTTGTTTACCATCAGCCTGCCCAGCCTGCTTCAGACATTCCATCCATCTGGACCATGGTCACACGTCTGCCGTGTCATCAGAGCATTGTAGCTCTCGGTGCTAGCAACACGGGAAAATTTGTGAGATCTCTGCACGCTCAGCTGAGCATCATGGGAAACACTGTGAGATCTCGCCACACCAAGCAGGCCAGAAAACGTGTAGTGGATTCCAGTGTACTATGGCCTCTACAGAGATTCACCACAGCATCAACACTCAAAATAGAACTTTTCAATACACAATCCCTCACAAATAAAGCATCCGTCATACAAGACCACATCATGGACAAGGGATTAGACTTCAAGTGCCTGACAAAAACATGGCACCAGCCAGGGGTTTACTTAGCGCTTAATAAAGTCTGTCCCCTCGGTTACAGCTACCTGGAGAAAACTCGCAGCGCTGTTCGCAGCCTAGCTGTCATATACCGACAGAATTTGGGGCTGTCCCACCTCCCCCTGCCTACACTGTCCTCATTTCAATGCTTAGCATTTAAATGTAAACCCCCCTTCCCCATGACAATGCTCCTCACTACCGCCCCCCCAAACTCAACTCAGCTTTCATCTCAGAGATACATGACCTTCTCACAACACTCTGCACCACCTCTGCCAACATTATTATACTTGGAGATATTAATATTCATGTAGACAACCTCTCCTGCCACTTTGCAGCTGAGTTTCTGCAACTACTGGACTGCCTCAACCTCTAACAACATGTCGATGTCCCCACACACTCCAGGGGGCACACACTGGACCTGGTCATTTCCAACTCCACCCCCATTAGCAACCTACTGCCGAATGATCTGGGTGTGTCTGACCACAAGGCCATCTCAATGGAGCTGTCACTCCTTTCCCCACACACCAAAGACAAGCGTCAAATCTGCTATAGGGACCTGAAAAAGATCAACCCAGACACCTTGACTACAGACCTCCAACATCTCTCCTCTGCTGATTTCTCCTCAATCACTGAGATGGTTGACTTCTACAACCAGTCTCTGAGCAGTCTCCTAGATCTCCAGGCCCCTGTCAAAACTAGAACTGTCAGCTTCTTATGCTCAGCCCCCTGGTACACCTACGATCTCCGGCAAATGAAAACTGCTGGGCGTGTCCGTGAGCAGCACACATCAGAAGAGAACATCAGAAGTCCTATGCAAGGTCCTTTTTCAATTCTATTCAATTAAATTTTATTTATATAGCGCCAAATCACAACAACAGTTATCTCACAGTGCTTTTCATAAAAGAGCAGGTCTAGACCGTACTCTATGATGATATTTACAGAAGTCCAACAGTTCCCACCAAGAGCAGCACTAGGAGACAGAGGCAAGGAAAAACTTCCTTTTAAGAGGCAGAAACCTCGAGCAGAACCATGGCTCAGGGTGGGCGGCCATCTGCCTCGACCAGTTTGGGGTGAAGGGGAGAGAGGGAGAGAGGGAGAGAGAGAGGGGGAGAGAGAGAGAGAGAGAGAGGGAGAGGGCAGGAGAGGAACAGAGAGAAAAAGAGAGGGATGGAAGGAGAGAGAGGGGAGGGAGGCAGCCTACACAATATACACACAGAGGTACAGACAGTAAAGGTGATGTTGCTATAGACTAAATGAAAAATGGTACAGATATTTATAGTAGTGTTAATGATAACAATTGTAATGTTAATGATTATAATAACAATAATAACAATAGGACTAGTAACAATAGTCGTTGTAGCAGAGGGTGTCGAGCAGGAACACGGGGGCAGCAGGTGACCCGCAACCACAGATCCAGACTCCACAGCTCCAGAGCCAGAAACACCTGCAGGAAGTGATAGGATGAGAGAGGAGAGGGACGAGAAAGCACAAGACTACCGGAAAGGGGAGAAGTTGTGTTAGTAACATGCAATAATGGGATGAGG
>NC_060150.1:49419964-49425905 GCF_021292245.1 Micropterus dolomieu | reverse complement strand
GCATGGACTAGTTTTTCTGCATCATTTTTAGACAGGATGTTCCTGATTTTCGCAATATTACATAGGTGAAAAAAGGCGGTCCTTGAAATTTGCTTAATGTGAGACTTAAACGACATGTCCTGATCAAAGATAACTCCAAGATTCCTCACAGTGGTGCTGGAGGCCAAGGCGATGCCATCCAGGGAAACTATATCTTTAGATAATGCGTCACGGAGGTGCTTAGGCCGCAGAACAATAACTTCAGTTTTATCTGAGTTTAACATTAGAAAATTACAGGTCATCCAGGTTTTAACATCCTGAAGGCACATTTGAAGTTTAGCTAACTGATGAGTTTCATCTGGTTTGATCGATAGATATAACTGAGTATCATCTGCATAACAATGAAAGCTTATGGAATGTTTCCTGATAATATTGCCTAAAGGAAGCATATATAAAGTGAACAGGATTGGTCCGAGGACAGATCCTTGAGGAACTCCATGACTAACTTTGGCATGCATGGAGGACTCATCGTTAACATGAACAAACTGAAATCGATCTGATAAATAGGACTTAAACCAGCTTAGAGCGGATAGGATCTGATGGTCAATAGTATCAAATGCAGCACTAAGATCTAATAAAACCAGTACAGAGACAAGTCCTTTGTCTGATGCAATAAGGA
The DNA here is from genome assembly GCF_021292245.1 of Micropterus dolomieu. NCBI lineage: Eukaryota > Metazoa > Chordata > Actinopteri > Centrarchiformes > Centrarchidae > Micropterus > Micropterus dolomieu. The sequence continues at coordinate 49,425,247 of NC_060150.1, read as the reverse complement.
GGTCGTTAGTAATTTTCACCAGTGCTGTCTCTGTGCTATGATGAGCTCTAAATCAGTTTCTGTCAGTCAATACACGAAAGAAAGGGGACTGGCACTTCCTGACTACGTAGACACTCATTGGCTATTGTAGGCTGTGAACAGGGCATGAAGTTTGTATTGGGTCAATTAAGGTGTCACTCAAAAGGTCAACATGTAGACGCTTTTTTGTTTACATGCTACCTGTAGTTAGGCTAATATAAAGCGACGCAACAGCAGTCCGCATGTATTTATTGATATAATAAACTAGGGCTGGGCAATAAAACAATAACGATAATTATCGCAATATAATTTCCCTCAATAATCATATAATAAATGTTCAATATATCGTCAATAAATATTTGGTTTAATTCATTTGAATCACAAACAAATTAGCACTTATTTTTTCTATTAAGATGTTTAACTGAAAAAAGATTTTACTTAATTTTACTGCTGATCCACTGTTTGGCATCAAGTGTTTGTCATATTCTGACCATAAAGTATAGTTTAACTACACAACTAACCATCTGGTTTCTTAAATTTTCACCCAGGAGCAAAAATCAGCCTTTAAACTTGAAAGAAATAATGATTTGACGTTTATCGTGATAATTATCGATATCGAATGATATAAAATGTTTTTATCGTGATAACATTTTTCCCCAGCCCTATAATAAACTAAACATTTTAGTGGATTGGACTGTCTGGGCCTTTGCCAACGTAACAAGGCCATTGTTACGTGGACTACAGCTTCACAGATAAGTGGTGTTAATTTTGATCAGAGGTAGTGCTTGAAGTGAGCCATTGATACCAGTATATAACTTCTACATTTTACTCTTTGGCGTCTCCAGACTTTTCTTGCGTACCGGTGGGCTCTATGTGGCGCTCATCTGTTCCCATTCTCGCCTGTCTGCTGGCAGACACAGAGCAGCTGGAAGCTCGGGTGCCTTTCATGCAGCCGTGAGCATAAAGTAGCTGTCACAGTAACTTTTTGTGAACCGACCAATCACAGCCTGGATGGGGCAGGACCTTAACATTGTTGATGCGTTACAGCAAACTTTTAAAACATTGAACTCGTTGGTCTGCATGAATGATTTTTGACGAGTTACTCAGCATTAACATTAGACTGAGCATCATGTAGATCATTTTTCTTACAATAAATGAAAACCCACAGAAATGAAACTGCTGTCCAACTGGAATTAATATTACACTAGTGGTACACTTTATAGTTTACTATTATCTGATGTTATAATGAAACGGTTTAGCCCTAGAACCAGCCGATACACATTCCCTCATGTGAGTGGGGAGTAGGCCTTCCAGCAGGGCTGGGCAATAAAACAATAATGACAATTATCACAATATAATTTTCCCGAGTAACAATATAACAAATGTTTAATAAGTGTTTGATTTAATTCATTTGAGTTTAAATTGAAAACTTAATTTTTCTATTCATATATTTATTTTGTTGAGGAAAAGGGTCTGAAAAAAAGATTTCTTAATAATTTAAACTTACTTAATCATAATTGTTTTGAATGTTTGTTAAGTGATCCACTGTTTGGCATCAAGTGTTTGTTCTGACCATAAAAATAGTTTAAAACTACAATTAAATCTATTTGTATAGCCTTTCTAGTCTAGCGCTTTTACACTACATCACATTCACCATTCACACAATTCTGGGTTCAGTATCTTACCCAAGGACACTTCAACATGAAGCCTGGAGGAGCCGGGGATTGAACCACCAATCTTTTGATTGGCAGGCATTCCCGCTCTGTCTCCTGAGCCACAGCCGCCCCATCTGGTTTCTTAAACTTTACTCAGGAGCAAAAATCTGCCTTTAAACTTGAAAGAAATAATTATTTGACATTTATCATGAGAATAATTGATACTGAATGATTAATTTGGTTGGTTCTGTTGCTCCACATTGATTTTACAGTGATGCCACAGCATGTTTTGGGCATCACCCCTAAGCCTTAACGGCAGGAAAACCCTGTTAATATGACCTCAGAATCATTATAGATACAACTGTTCATGTTTGCCTTTTGTGTCTTCATTTTACAGCTTCTGACATTTATCTGTAGACATATCTGTAATATAAAAAACAGGCAGCATGAGAAACCTCCTCCCTTCTGAGGTGCATTTTATTTGCACATTAAAATCCAAAAAGAAACGTCTCCTCATCACCTCAACAGGACTAGTTTGCATTACTAATTAGCTTTAGTAAACACAGCTCCTCCTGTCACCTCCGTCCTTTCTTTTCCAAAACCACGTGGCCTGTGCCAGCTGCGTGGCGGTCACTCGGTGCAAGTTTGAAATTAACTTATGTGAATCTGTAAAGGAGAGGTGAAACACGAGCAACTCAAACTACACTCTTCTGGTGTTTTTGTAAGCCTGCAGCTGAAGCTGCTGTCACTCCGGGTAACACTGCGGCTGCAGCAGATGACACGAAAGTTACTAAAACACAGAACAAGCCAGCTGAGGCTGGTGCTGTGGTAACATTACCTGGAGAGTGAAAGTAGCATAAAGGCCTCAGTTATCATTAACGGAACTGTAACAGCATTGTTGATCTATTGAAATGAATCTAGAACGAGTGGACTAACGTTAATGTGGTGGATCAATAAATGCGGGATACTGTGTGTGTGTGTGTGTGTGTGTGTGTGTGTGTGTGTGTGTGTGTGTGTGCAGTAGTAGCACTTCCTGGATGCTTGCTCATGCGTTTAAGATTATACAGTACATAACCTACGTTTGACAATGGTTTTGGAAGATAAGTGTGCTTGAGATGATGTGGACCTCTTTCGGTGTCCTCAGTGCTAATATTCTGGAATGAATGAGTTTTGGTGATAGAACTGCACATAGGCCTATGTTCATTGTTATTACTGCTACTGAAAAGCCTCAGCTTTCCATTATTGTTAATAAAAGTTGCAACTTGCACTGTGAAATGTGCATTGAAAATTGCCAGATGATAAAATCAGATTTATATAACATCCAAGGCTAAATGTAGCTCTTAATTGGCTGAGTTAGATGGTGATTAACACTAAACATTAAACAATGCTCAAAATCTACTGTGGGAGGACCCCCAGACCCCACAATCGTGTACTCATCAATGAATATTTCTTTAAATACTATTATAAAATAATTAATAATTTTATATAATTATAAAATGTCTTCTAGTCTTGTTCTCATGACCCCAATATCCTGGATTGTCACATCTCATATGCTAAGTGTTTTGTCACAACTATAATCTGAGCCCTAAAATGTCCCCACCACTTTTCAACACCAAGTGACGCCCTTACCCACCTGTAACGGTCATTGGCTGAAGTCTTTGCGTTGTTGATAGCACACAGCCTAAGCAGTCCTTCAGAATGTTCTCTATTACCTGTACATGCATACTGTATGTATTAGTGACTGTAGTGGTGTTTATGGGATGTTGCGCAGGGACGGGTGAGTATGAAAAATCACAGTATACTAGAAAAAACTAGACTACACCACTGCTCCTCCTCTACTGGACATCCCCGGGGAGTTCAAATTGCAACAGTCCTGCGGTAAGAGTTCAGAAAAGGCACCAGACTCACCAACACTCAGTTATACAGAGAAAATCCAATCTCCGGGACGTGAAGAAATCCTTAAGGATAAAAGATTTGATTGCTAGCGATCTAGCGTTTACCAGGCCAATCCTGACCGGAACCGGCGGGTCTGCAGTGCTGATTGTCTGAGGAACCCAACACAGAGGCCGCAGGTTCCGCAGATTTACCCTGCGCCAGTGGGGGCGAGGAGAGCAGGGGCTGTATAGCTATAACAGGTACCAACCAGGCGTCAACAGGGTCCAGCAATCACCGAAGAATTAGGTGTCGAAGCACCACTCTGCACATAGCCCAGGAAGCATAAGAACGCACTCCGGCGGCGGTAGCGCTTAGGCCTACGGCAGAGATGTGGAGCCTGAGGGCGGCAAAGGCAAGCAGGGAAGTTTTATATCCATCATGATCAAACCTTACTAAATCTTTGGCAGAGAAACAAAGTTCCAGTAGTGTTTGGCCATCGTACACCAATATTGCATCAACGTCTTGAACATCAATTGACACGAACTGCACGATCACAGCATTGACAGAGAGAAACGGCGAGCCACACACGCTGGCGCCATCTCAATCTCAGTCTCAAAGATGCAGCAGGCAACAGCAGGAACTGCTGAACATTGTCATTACACAACGCAAGGCTGTATTCCAAAAAGAACGTTTGTAGACCCTTCGTGCTACATACACAGAACTTATCAGATAATTAAATGTGTGTTAAAATATGATAACATATAAAATAAAACAACTGGCTATACATTTACACCCATCAGCCATAACATTATGACCACTGACAGGTGAAGTGAAAAGCACTAAATATCTGGTTACCATAGCTCCTGTCAGACAACAGGTGAACATTGTGTCATCAGAGTTGATGAAGGATCACTGATGCACATGGGGAGTGAAGGCTGGCCCCTGATCCAACAGACGAGCTCCTGTAGGTCTGACTGCTGAAGAAGTTAGTAGTGCTGGTTCTGATACAAAGAGGTCAGAACACACAGTGCGTCATAGTTTGTTGCATATGGGTTTGCGTAGCCGCAGACCAGTCAGGGGCCCATGCTGACCCCTGTCCACTGCCTGACCACCCTAATAAAATTGGTGGCCACCCCAGTGGCCCTCCCTGGCAAGGGGCATGTGCATAAAAAGCTATGTACTGGATATACACTGCTCAAATAAAGGGAACACTAAAATAACACATCCTAGATCTGAATGAATGAAATAATCTCATTAAATACTCCTTTCTTTACATAGTTGAATGTGTTGACAACAAAATCACACAAAAATTATCAATGGAAATCAAATCCATCAACCCATGGAGGTCTGGATTTGGAGTCACACTCAAAATCAAAGTGGAAAACACTACAGGCCGATCCAACTTTGATGTAATGTCCTTAAAACAAGTCAAACTGAGGCTCAGTAGTGTGTGTGGCCTCCACGTGCCTGTATGACCTCCCTACAACACCTGGGCTACTGATGAGGTGGCGGATGGTCTCCTGAGGGATCTCCTCCCAGACCTGGACTAAAGCATCCCTCCCTCATGGAGCGAGACATGATGTCCCAGATGTGCTCAGTTGGATTCAGGTCTGGGGAACGGGCGGGCCGGTCCATAGCATCAATGCCTTCCTCTTGCAGGAACTGCTGACACACTCCAGCCACATGAGGTCTAGCATTGTGTTGCATTAGGAGGAACCCAGGGCCAACCGCACCA
>NC_060150.1:49408826-49419864 GCF_021292245.1 Micropterus dolomieu | reverse complement strand
ACGGGCTGCTAACACTCCTAACGCCTCGCTGCTCCAGAGGCGTGCGACCTCTGACCCTCAGACAGCTGTTGGAAGTCGCTTTGGGTAAAAGCGTCAGCTGAGTAAATCGATTAAGAGTTGACAGCCAGTCAGTTAAGCAGCTGTAGTTTTGTTTCTCTTCACAGAAATAAACAGGAAGCAGGAAGTGAACTGTCCAGATGGTTCAGCAGCTTCTGAAGACGCTGTTAAAATCAGCGTGTTGACTGAAGCAGCAGAGCGCAGCGACGTGTTTTCGACACAAGGTGGCGGCGAGTCGTGTGACCGAGTTCATTCAGCTCTGTGTTTGAGCAGGAGGCGTTTTCCTGAGCTCGCGTGTGAAACGCTGGTTCACGGAGACACAACGCCAGCTGTCCTGAGAACATCTGGAGCCAGAGCGGTGTCAGAGGCCACTCCGTTACCCAGGCAACGGGGAGTGATTGGCCGTTATCAGTCAGTCGAAGCAGGAACACGACGCTGCTGCGACGTTAATAACGGGAGTGGACGGAGATCCAGGCGTTAGACTGGTTTGCTGCTGGTCCTCCCTCCAAAAGTTCTTTATCAGTGTTACAACGAAACCAGAGACTTACGAGTGATGTCACTCTGTTAACATGTTTAATTATTAAATACATCCTGGATATAAAACTAAAATGTAATCACAGTTCAAATTATAAGAAGTTAGCACAACAGTTTACTTTTGAAAGACTAACGGACTCACGAGGTGCAGCCGGTTAATAAAAAGCAGAGCGGCCCGGCTCTACTTTATCTCCCAGCACCAGACACACGGACGGTTCTGCAGACAGGAACTCCTGCAGGTAAATGTCTTTATTTGAATCTCAGCACAAACAGGAAATGACCACGACTTTTTATTGTAAAACAAAACTGGAAATTCAAAAACCTCACTTGAGCTCTGAGGTAGAAAAATCTCCGGTTATATCTGAGAACGCCACGGCCTCGATGCACATTAAACTCACAAGGCGGTAAGATAAAGAAGCACGAGTCAGTCCAGGAGAAACTGACTTTCACTGTCAGCGTCTTCAGAAACGCCTCCATAAACATCCTGCGCCGTGCGTCAGACTCAGTGTTCGTTACAAAACGTCCCTGTGTTCCTCACAGGAGTTCACACAGAAACCACGACGCCCTTTGGCCTTTACAAGACCGACTCGGGTCCGGACTAAAGGATCTGGGTCTGGACTGACAGACTCGGGTCCGGACTGACAGACTCGGGTCCGGACTGACAGACTCGGGTCCGGACTGACAGACTCGGGTCCGGTCTGACAGACTCGGGTCCGGTCTGACAGACTCGGGTCCGGACTGACAGACTCGGGTCCGGACTAAAGGATCTGGGTCTGGACTGACAGACTCGGGTCCGGACTGAAGGATCTGGGTCCGGACTGACAGACTCGGGTCCGGACTATAGGATCTGGGTCCGGACTGACAGACTCGGGTCCGGACTGAAGGATCTGGGTCCGGACTGACAGACTCGGGTCCGGACTGACAGACTCGGTGGTTCCGTCCTCCTGAGGTTTTTATCTCTCTCTGTCTGCAGGTTCGTCTGCGATGCTGCTGCAGTGTTTTGCGGTCAGACCTGATGGACCAGACGGTGGCGCTCTGCTGCAGCACTGCACCACCAACCGGACCAGAACCAGAGCCATCCAGCCCGCCATCAAAGCCTCCCCCAAACCCACCCAGTCCAGGTCTAGGAACCAGAGGAAACCGCCTCCTCAGAGCTCCAACGCCGCCAAACAAAATCCGGCTCAGCGTCGCCGTCGTCGCCGCCGCCGCAGGTCACCTGTTACTGATACCCAACAGGAGGAGGAGGAGGAGGAGGAGGCGGAGGAGGAAGAGGAAGAGGTGGTGGAGGAGGACACAGGTGATCCCACCTGGACTCCACCTGAGGGAGGTGAGGAACTTCAGTCATCATCAAATATCAGAGGATATGTTTTTATATATTATATCATTTTTAATCAGTAGTTTGACGTCCTCCCTGTCTCCGCCCAGACGTGGACTTGCACCCGTCCCCCTCTGCTCTCGCGGACGCCCAGCTGGACTCGGACTCCCAGCGTGCACCTCTCCGTGCGGTGAAGCTGGAGCCCGACAGCATCATGTGTGACGTCTGTGGCAAAGTGATGAAGAACAAGTCGAGTCTGGCGCGACACTCCTTCATCCACACGGGGAAGAAGCCGTTCGCCTGCCACCTGTGCGACCTGCGCTTCAACCGCCGCGACAACCTGCAGCACCACCTGAGCCGGCTGCACCCCAACGGCGTCGCCAAGCTGGAGAAGCAGCGCGAGGTGCAGGCGTGGCTGTGCGCCGTCTGCGGCAAAACCTTCAGCTGCAGGTCCCGGCTGAAAACGCACGAGGTCATCCACTCGGGCGTTAAACCGTACCGATGCGACCTCTGCCCCAAAGCCTACATGAGGACCAATGACCTCGAGCACCACAAGAAGATCGTCCATGTCCACGGCACCGCGCAGCCTCAGCAGTCGAGCTCGCTGCTCTGCGACTTCTGCGGCAAAGAGTTTAAATGCAGGTCGCAGCTGGCCGTCCACTTCCAGACGCACACCGGAGAGCGACCGCACCTCTGCGACATCTGCGGCCGCAAGTTCGGCCGTCAGTACCAGCTCAAACGCCACAAGATCCTTGTCCATGCCAACCGCGGGAACGGCGACGAGAACCAGACACCGGACGCGCCGTTCTCCTGCGGCGTCTGTGGGAAGAGGCTGAAATCTGAAGCGCTCCTCGCCGCGCACTCACGCATCCACTCGGGCGACAAGCCTCACCGCTGCGGCATCTGTCTGCGCAGCTTCCAGCGCGCCACCTGCCTGAAGCAGCACCACGTACGCGTTCACCTGAGGGTCCGAGTGAACGAGGCGCACCCCGCCGGACGCAGGAAGAGCACGACGGCGAAAGCGTTCCCGTGTCCGATCTGCAGCAAAGTTTTCAAGTTCAGGTCTCTGCTGGCGAGTCACTCGCTGATCCACAGCGAGGTCCGGCCGTACGGCTGCGACTTCTGCAGCCGCAGCTTCAGACGCCTCAGCCATCTGAAGAGACACCGCGAGGTCGTCCACGCCAACGGAGAGCGCCTGCCGCAGAGCTTCGTCTGCCACATCTGCGGCAAGGACAAGAAGTGCCGCTCGCAGCTCGCCAGACACGTCATCATCCACACCGGGGAGCGGCCGTTCGCCTGCGACCTCTGCACCGCCCGTTTCAACCGCCGCGGGAACCTGCAGCAGCACAGGAAGCGCATGCACGGCGTGGGGACGGCGCCCGCAGAGGAAGCGCCGCCCATCCTGTTTGACGACGATATGATTCCCGCTCTGACGTACAAACAGGAAGAGACGGTGGTGGCCGTCGACACTGAGGGCTGCGACGCTGCGGCGAGCGACGACACGGACGGCGTTCGGCCGCTCCTGACCTGAACTCGGACGGGTCTTTGAACTTTTAACCTGAAGCCGGAACTGAAACAGACCAAAGGTTGTTCTGTCGGCCGGAAATAGAGAACAAGGAGAGAACGTTGGGAGAACCTCCTGCAGATGTCGGGCAGGTTGGTGAACAGTGAATAAGTGAAATGAGTTTGTTCTGCCGCTTTAATAAAACGTGATGGAGATCAGGTGTCTGTCTGTGACTCAATCTGCTGTTTGTCCACAACAAAGCGAGTTCGCTTCTCCCACAGAAAACTTTGCTCCTGAACTCAGCTGGATTGTAGTCCAGCGTTTACTTCAGTAACCTCTGCGCCACTATTAGCACGCAGCGTAGCGCTGGCCTCTCTCTCTCTACACCTCCCCTCTCTCTCTACACCTCCCCTCTCTCTCTCTCTCTCTCTCCCCCCTCTCTGTCCTGGCCTCTCTCTCTCTCTCTCCCTCCCCCTCTCTCTCTCTCTCTCTCTCCCCCCTCTCTCTCTCTCTCCCCTCTCTCTCCCCCCTCCCCTCTCTCTCTCCCCCTCCCCTCTCTCTCTCTCTCACTGTCTACAGATATAAATGTGTGTATGTGTCACATAAAAACACTCGGAGTCACAGAAAGACTTTAATTCATTACTTTGTCAGACGTACAAACACAAACGCCACTACATGTGATGACACTTTGGCGTTTCCATGGTGACAGCAACTTGGAACGATGTGAAATCCCATTAATTTGGTATCGGTGCATTAATCAGGCAGAGTTAATGGGCTGATTGGTGGGTTTATTTCTTGGTCAGCCGGGATTCTGAGAGAGAAATGAAGCACACGACATGAAAGAGCGTTTAAACTCTCGTCACGCCGCTCTGGGGTTAAACGCTCGTTAACTCTCGTCACGCCGCTCTGGGGTTAAACGCTGGACCACCGTGCACAACAAAAAGTCAGCACTGAATATTACTTATTGCAAGCAACGTTACCAAAATCTGCCCGAGTGGTTTCGGTGCCTAAACTAACCAAATTTTAACGTTTCACAACTTGTTGCATATTTATTGTTGCTAACCTGACCGTGGAGCTCTATACGTACAAAAAAGACGCTGAAGGTCACCCAGGGCGTTAAAAGGTGACACAAAGTTGTGCTGGATTATCTGCTGATGGAGCTGACCTACTCCATGGTGACGTGTTCAGGGTCCAGCTGAAGCTTTCAATCGACCTACAGAGCGAATATTAATTAGCAAGCTACAGTCATCGGCTAACCGTGAGTATTCGGTCCGAACAGACAAGGCGAGAAATCAGTTCTACGTGATCAGGTTCCTCAGCTGATCTGAGAGCAGTTTAAAGAAGCATGTTTTAGTTCACGGTGTGTTCACGTCGCCTGGGAACAAGCAGCTCTGCAGATAAACAGGAAGTACTTTCACTCTGTTATTGATTGTCAGCGTATAAACATGTAATAACTGGTTAATAACAGTAATAATCTGTACACAGCTGTTTACAGGAGGCGGAGCTCCGCTGACAGGTTTATATGCTGATTATAGATGATCAATAAGTGTTAAAGTGAAGCATTACAAACTTCTGAGATGTTTATCGTTAAATTTAGAGATTAAATATTCAGCATGTTTCAGATTCGATCGATCACTTTTTAACAGCTCAGACGGGATGCAAAATGAATCTTCATGTGCTGCCTCTTTCCTCTCTTTCATCTCGGCTCTTTTAAATTAACAAATCAAACGCACCCCTGCAGAGTCTCCACCCCCCCGAGGACGCTTCATTTCCCTCTCAGCTGCTGATCACTCCCACTTCATTAACTGTACACGATCAATTAAACTTCAAACACATGGGTGAAGCGTTCTCTGTAAGAGGAGAGGAAAGGAAGAACGAGATGAAGGAGGGAAACAGGAAGGAAAGAAGGAGACCCGGAGGGGAAGGGTAAGGAAGCAAGGAGGCATCCACAAAATAGGAAGAGAGGAAAGGAAGCAGAGGGAAGTACCTGTACAGGTGAGTATTAGAATGTACATGTGCAGTAATGTGTGTACTCTAGAACATGTCTGTAGAGACGCAGTGTAAGTACACAGTAATCAGGTGGGTCAGTATTCAAGCTATTTGTACTTAAGTGTTAAACTGCAGTAAATCTCCAGAAATGAAAAAAAAACACCCTCTGCGATGACATCATTGTCCTCTTAAAGCTCCGCCCACTCCTGAATCTGTCCGTCAACACCGCCCGATGATGATGATGATGATTAGTTTAACAGTGAAGTGACGTCGCCCCTCCGCCAGCCGATGATGTCACTGTGATGTCAGACCTCCATGCTGTCCGGTTTGGGTGTCCTGGAGATCCACAGGTTTGATTGGTTGACGGTGGTCTTGGAGCGGGGAGAGCTGCGGGGAGAGAGCATCATGTTAGGGCCGGGCGACATATCCATGATATTAACTAATGAGCGGCAGGTGATCGGAGGATTATTGTACCGTGGCTTCCAGCTACGCATCACTGATGCCTCCAGCTTTAGGCTATTTAGACTAACAGTAGCTAACGTTAGCGTGCCAAACCGCTTTTCTCCCAGAGAGTAATGCGGCCACATTAGATTTTAAAGCACATCGTTTATTTTTGGCTCTCAAAAGTTGCAGTCTTGTCCGTTCGTCTCCGAGTCTCTCTCCTCCAAACCCAAAGCAGCTTCACACACAAACATTACTCTGCATTTAAAGAGAGAGTGAAGCGATGCCAGGTATTGACTCCGTCACAGAGCGAAGCAGGGCCCGGAGCCAGCAGCTGCTGTAAATCACCTCTTGTTAACGAGACATCTGAGTGTTTGACCCGTCATAATCACTGAGTAAGCACTGCACGCACACAGAATACACGCCTGCATCGTCAGCAGTAACCGTTGTCACGGTGTAAACAGCAGCAGAGGCCGCTGGGAGGTATAGTTCCTGCCTCACCTTCTACTGAGCATCTGAAAACAACATGTCCCAGAAGCCACCAGGATGAGCAGCAGCAGGGGGATTGTGGGGATGATCACGTACACCAGGACCATGCCTGAAGAGAGACAGAGCCATGAGACCAAAGCAGAGGTCAAAGGTCGGAGGGCAGTGAGAGGTCAGTGTGTACCTGAAGCCCCAGCCATGGTGACCTGAGGGGGAACCTCCTCACTGCCTGCAGACTGTTTGACCACACCTCCGCCTGCTGTCGCCTCTGAGGAGAAACACACGCACAGGTTGACCTCATGTATAATAATGTATATAACATTGATGTATTAATGTGTGATAATGTGCATGAATCTATATAAAATCTATGCATTAATGTGTGATAATGTCCATGAATCTATATAAAATCTATGTATTAATGTGTGATAATGTGCATGAATCTATATAAAATCTATACATTAATGTGTGATAATGTGCATGAATCTACAAAAAATCTATGTATTAATGTGTGATAATGTGCATGAATCTATATAAAATCTATATATTAATGTGTGATAATGTGCATGAATCTATATAAAATCTATGTATTAATGTGTGATAATGTGCATAAATCTATATAAAATCTATGTATTAATGTGTGATAATGTGCATAAATCTATATAAAATCTATATATTAATGTATAATAATGTATATAACATTGATGTATTAATGTGTGATAATGTGCATGAATCTATATAAAATCTATACATTGATGTGTGAAAATTTGCATTAGTTTATGTAAAATCTAAAAATCAGTGTTGGGCAGTTACTTACAAAATGTAATACATTATAGATTACTCGTTACTGTTGTTTAAGAGTAATTAATTATATTACAGTTTTACAGTGTCTGAATTGTAATGCTTTAAAACTTTTGCGTTACTTTTGAGTTACTTTCAGTGCTCTTTAACAAGCGCATTATTCAGATAGTAAGATGTGCCTGCAGAGGTGGGTTCTAGAGATGTGCAGATTAAATGGATCTGAGCTCCCCCACAGAAAAATAGTTAGTCTTTTACGTGAAGAGTTTCATTTCTGGTGCCGAAACATTTTGCAGTAGAAAAACAAAACACCACTTAATTTTCAGTTAAAATACGTTGTAATGTGCATTACTGAAATATTACCAAAATTTTATTAGTAATACGTTATATTACTGTGTTACAAAAAGCAGTACATTACCATAACTGCGTTACTTTTGTAACGTGCAACTCCCAACAAAGGTGTTAATGTATATAGAATCTATATATTAATGTGAGTAAATGTATACAATATATATATAAATGTGTGGTAATGTTTTTAAAATATATATATATTAGCTCACAGGAGCGGTTAGATCTCCAATGATGGAAGTTTGCATTTTGAAATGAAAGGGGAAAAAATGCAAGTTATGACCTTATAAAGCCTTTCCTGCTCACCTGTGCCTCGCCCTCCAGGTGTGTCACCCTGTTTCTTCATAAGATGGCTCTCTGAAAGAAAGAAATGATTAAAGAAACAGCAAACTGATGGTACCTGGGGCGAGTTCAGCACCAACAAAATGTTGCAAACCGTTTTGAGACTTAGCAGAGTGAAGCTGATTGGCTGATGGCACCTGATTAGTTTAGCAGAGTGAAGCTGATTGGCTGATGGCACCTGATTAGTTTAGCAGAGAGTGAAGCTGATTGGCTGATGGCACCTGATTAGTTTAGCAGAGAGTGAAGCTGATTGGCTGATGGCACCTGATTAGTTTAGCAGAGAGTGAAGCTGATTGGCTGATGGTACCTGGTTCATATTTGCAGATGAAATTGTGTTTCATGTTGCAGCGGTCGTCGTTCCATTGGTAGAGATAAGCCCCGCCCAGACCAGGAAGTGCAGTTGGCTGATGGTACATCACAACGCAGGCCTCTCCTCCGCAGGACGGCTCGTCGAAATACCAGTTCCTACAACATCATCATTAGTCCTTGGCTGTATGCTAAGCCCCGCCCCCCTTAGTGTTTCTCTGCCCTGCAGGTGTGCAGTTTGTCCGTTATTGTCAGATATTTCACACTCGACCTTCTGATGCCTATTTTAGGAGTGCACATATTCTTTTTTTATTCAACATTGAAATCAATTTAATATTTATATATTTTATGTTTATTGGTATGCACCAAGTCACCAGAGAAAATTCCTTGCATGTATAAACCTACTTGGCGATAAAGCCGATTCTGAAACTTTCTCCAAACTACCTCAACAAATAAATAACAAAAAGTTCTACTCACCTAGAGCCGGAGTGACAACCTGATCATCCTGTTTATGTTTGTGGGGTTTCAAGTCAATCACGTGATGCAGCATTAACATCACACTCACCTGAAGGGGGCTAGACTGCCGTCGGTCCAGTAGTAGAGCTGTGGACAGGAAGTGAAGGTGTTGCTAAGTTCAGTGTGATCGACTCCGTCCCTCCGAGTCAGACCGATCCAGAAATCACCATCTGCTATACCTCCCCCTGCTCCACCCACTGCTCCTGAACGCAGCTCCTGGAGACGAGTGGGAAGAAGAGAAAAATGAGAGGGGGAACACAAAGAGATGAAGAAGACCCGGGCCGTATCTTTTACCCGGCACAAAGCGGCGCAGCACAAGTGTCGTTGCTCTTAACAAAAACCTGTTCTGAAATCAATGGCGTAGTATTTCCCTGCTATAGGCGGGTTCCAGTTCGGATAAAGCAGGCCTCATTAAGAAAGACCCTGTGTGCATTTACGCACACGGCACATGATTATTTAAATCTCCCGGCACGCCGACAGGATCGGTCAGGATCTAATGTTAATTCTTGTTCTGTGTTCTTCTACACATCCAAAAAGTTTTCACACACAGTCCACGTTCATCCAGTGAAACTAATCAATGAAGAGACTAAATACAACCCTTGTGGAGTTGGACACGCCATTGACCGTGCACTACAGATCATTTAAATAGGTTCCCAGGTGTCCGTCTCACCTGCAGCAGGTTTTCGATGTCTCTCTGCTCGTCCGGGCTCTCGATGCTAAGCAGTGACCCGCTGTCCATCTTGCAGGCCTGATTTGCCTCTTGGAAGGCGACACGGCTCTTAACGTCATGGAAATATGCAATCTTATAGCAGGGATGCTCTGGACCACCCAAACACAACGTCTGACCTGAGAGAGGAAGACAGTCATTGTCAATATAGTCCAACTTTGGGTTGGTTGACACCTTAGGCCTTAACTAGGAAGCTTGCTTCATGCTTAATCTTTCATGCTTTGTTCTTTCTTGGTTTCCGAATAGGAAGCTTGGCTCTTTCTTGGTTTCCGACTAGGAAGCTTGGTTTCCGACTCGGAAGCTTGGCTCTTTCTTGGTTTCCGACTCGGAAGCTTGGCTCTTTCTTGGTTTCCGACTAGGGAGCTTGGCTCTTTCTTGGTTTCCGACTAGGGAGCTTGGCTCTTTCTTGGTTTCCGACTAGGGAGTTTGGCTCTTTCTTGGTTTCCGACTAGGGAGCTTGGCTCTTTCTTGGTTTCCGACTAGGGAGCTTGGCTCTTTCTTGGTTTCTGACTAGGGAGCTTGGCACTTACTAGGAAGCTTGGCTCTTTCTTGGTTTCCGACTCGGAAGCTTGGCTCTTTCTTGGTTTCTGACTCGGAAGCTTGGCTCTTACTTGGTTTCTGACTAGGGAGCTTGGCTCTTACTAGGAAGCTTGGCTCTTTCTTGGTTTCCGACTCGGAAGCTTGGCTCTTTCTTGGTTTCTGACTCGGGAGCTTGGCTCTTTCTTGGTTTCTGACTCGGGAGCTTGGCTCTTTCTTGGTTTCTGACTCAGAAGCTTGGCTCTTTCTTGGTTTCTGACTAGGGAGCTTGGCTCTTACTAGAAAGTTTGGCTCTTTCTTGGCTTCTGACTAGGGAGCTTGGCTCTTACTAGGATGTTTGGTTTTTCCTTGGATTCTGACTCGGAAGCTTGGCTCTTTCTTGGTTTCTGACTCGGAAGCTTGGCTCTTTCTTGGTTTCTGACTCGGAAGCTTGGCTCTGTCTTGGTTTCTGACTCGGAAGCTTGGCTCTGTCTTGGTTTCTGACTCGGAAGCTTGGCTCTGTCTTGGTTTCTGACTCGGGAGCTTGGCTCTGTCTTGGTTTCTGACTAGGGAGCTTGGCTCTGTCTTGGTTTCTGACTAGGGAGTTTGGCTTTTTCTTGGTTTCTGACTAGGGAGTTTGGCTCTTTCTTGGTTTCTGACTAGGGAGTTTGGCTCTTTCTTGGTTTCTGACTAGGGAGTTTGGCATTTTCTTGGTTTCTGACTCGGAAGCTTGGCTCTGTCTTGGTTTCTGACTAGGGAGCTTGGCTCTGTCTTGGTTTCTGACTAGGGAGTTTGGCTCTTTCTTGGTTTCTGACTCGGAAGCTTGGCTCTGTCTTGGTTTCTGACTAGGGAGCTTGGCTCTTTCTTGGTTTCTGACTAGGGAGTTTGGCTCTTTCTTGGTTTCTGACTAGGGAGCTTGGCTCTTACTAGAATGTTTGGCTCTATCTTGGTTTCTGACTAGGAAGCTTGGCTCTTTTTTGGTTTCTGACTACTCGTCATCCTTCTCCCTCCATCTATACCAAGTAGACTTCTTGACTATATTTGTGATGTGACTGTATCACTGTACATAGAGACAGTATGGCTGGTATCTGTACATCAGTCACTGTGAGAAAACTACAGCAACAAAACACTGGCAGTGTGTGTTACAGTGTGTGTGTGTGTG
>NC_060150.1:49403676-49408726 GCF_021292245.1 Micropterus dolomieu | reverse complement strand
CATCAGTCAGGACCTCATTGTTGTGGAAGTCCAGAGGAAGTCGACACTCATCCAGACCGTCAAAGATGAACACAACCTGGAACTCTTCAAAGCTGCAGATTCCTGCTTCTTTGGTTTCAGTAAAGAAGTGATGAACAAGTTCCACCAAGCTGTACTTTTTCTCTTTCAGCACATTCAGCTCTCTGAAAGTGAATGGAAATGTGAACTGTATGTCCTGGTTGGCTTTGTCTTCAGCCCAGTCCAGAGTGAACTTCTGTGTTAAGACTGTTTTCCCAATGCCAGCCACTCCCTTTGTCATCACTGTTCTGATTGGTTCATCTCTTCCAGGTGAGGCTTTAAAGATGTCTTCTTGTCTGATGGTTGTTTCTGGTCTGTCTGGTTTCCTGGATGATGTTTCAATCTGTCTGACCTCATGTTCATCATTGACCTCTGCAGTCCCTCCCTCTGTGATGTAGAGCTCTGTGTAGATCTGGTTCAGAAGGGTTGGGTTTCCTGCTTTAGCAATCCCCTCAAACACACACTGGAACTTCTTCTTCAGGTTAGACTTGAGTTTACGCTGACAAACTGCAGAATGACTTTCTGAATGAAGACACGACAAAACAGATCAATCAGTGATTGATAAAGTCCATGTGACAGTTTAATTTCCTTATCTAAACATGTTTCCCTCCATCTGTTGAGCCATCAGTAAATATCCCGTTTATCCAGCAGGTTAAATCTTTAGAGAAATCCTCTTACTGCTCTGCAGACGCTCAGCCAGCTCCTCCGACCAGTCACTCTTAAAGGACACACTGTGTTCAGGTCCACGTCCACCAGATGCTGGTCTCCCATAGATCCTGTTTGACAGAGAGGAAGACCACTGAGGATAGAAATTTACTTTTTAGTGTTCAGCCACAGAAGCTGCTGGAGAAATTAGTAGCTATCAATATGAAAAGGAATAGAGATCAATAAAAGCTGAAGCTGAATGATTTCAGTCTGTGTATCATCGGTTAATTTCCATCAAATATTGGACCAAACCAGGACTAAATGTTCTGATCTCTGAGCAGATCTTACTGTTCCTGACAGATACCAAACTTAACTGTGGCTCCATCAGCAGCAGCTCTGTTGGCCTGTATTCTAACGTTTGCATTACTAGACTCACCACAAATATCCTGACTGCTATTTACAGACTTTGGTAGGTGAAGCATTTTAGGACAAAATCCAAAGAGGAAGCTTCAGACTAAAAAGAGCTGAACTTGATTTGTGGAACTCAGACTGCTGAAGCCTCATATTGTCCTCAGCTCAACTTTCCAATGTCTTTTTCCACAGAAGCAGGACTGTGGACTCTGTCCTCCATCACTTCCATTGAAACCCCATCAGGAAGAGATCTCTTCAGGGCCAGTGTGCACAGGAGGAACAATTCCAGCCACCAACAACTCTTTCAGTGGACATATGGGCATGTCAGTGTTGTTTAGGGACAGACTGGAAAACATGTGGACCTGTCCTTTAATCCTAATCTGGCTCTGACCTTCATCATCATTCTAGGAGAACATGGACATTAGAAGGACAACTGGTCAGACTGGATTTAATGAGGACAAACATCAGCAGTGAGCAACATGAGGAGGGAGACATGAACATTTAGCTTTGTTTGGCCAACACTGTTTAATACTGACACATACTCACTGTCTGTCAGACACATGTCCTCTCTTAAAATCAATGGGGTGACCCACTGACTGGTCACTCTTGAAGGACACACAGCTGGGCTCAGGTCCAGGTCCAGCAGAGTCTGGTCCCTGCTGCTGCTCTGGGCTTCAACACAACACACACAGAGCTTTGAGAGTGAATAATGATGGTGGAGTGATTTGAGTCCTGGACAGTTAGAGATCCTCATCTCACCTCTGAGCTTTGGTCTGGCTGTCATGTTCCCCACACAGAGTGCTTTTAGAGGGAGGGACTCCCTCCTCTCTGTCCTCACACTGACTCATGCTGCTCAACTCACATCCACTTTCACCTGGAGAGGAAACACAAATCATTCATCTGCACATCAACTCAAATCCTCCCTTCCATCATTTCTCCTGGAAAAAGATCAGCTGCTCCTCCACTGATTGGCTGCTAGTTTCTGTTTCATATCAGTGGCAGCTGAATGCAGTCAGACAGCAGCGTGAGGCAGAGGAAGCTGCCATCAGCTGCTGGACTTCTACTATCAGTCCACTAGATGGAGGCATGAAGCTGCAGCCCAGCACAAACACCATGCATGGAGGAGCGGATACATTCACTGAAGGACTGATGTGATCTGACAGAATCTCTCTTTCTACAGAGTCCCTGTAGAAAATGACTTGTTGCAACAAGCTACAGCTGATTATTTCACACCAACTAAGACTCCAATATAACAACATTACATATTTTCCTTTGTCTTTGACAATAACAACATCTTTTATATAAACAATAAACCAATTTTTAAAAATATATCTTTTCTAATAATGTTCCTAATAACAACCTCCAATGTTTCCTGTAGAGGATTCACAGGCATTAATTACAGCTTCAGATAGAGACGAGTGTTCAGCTGGTTCTCTTCTAATGAACTGCTGAGCTAATGTCTTTTGGTCAGACCACATCAGGTCAGCTGATCATGCAGACATGTGACATTTATCTACAGAAAAACAATCCAACATATCTGAATAATCTGATACTGAATATGGATCAATAAAGAACCGGCTGACTGTCTATGCGAAGAAGCTTCAACCAGTTCTGCAGGTAAATCTACTGACAGCATTCTCCGACACTAACAGCTGTTCTCCAGCGGCTGTCCGGCCGAGCGAAGCAGCATTTAGTGGCTCAGACAGCAGGAGAGCAGTGGCTCATCTCGTCCTCCTTCATCCAGAGCTTCCAGTGAAGCTCAGAGCTGAAAGTTTGGAGAAATGAAGTGGAGCAAAGCTAACCACAGCTTGTGTTAACGAGCAAAACCTTTCAAGCTGGTTACATTACCTTCAGCCGGAGGTCCAGGTGGAGAAAATAAGGAAGGCTTTCAGACAAACTGAAAAAGTACCAACTTGTAGAGAAGTGAAACTTTAAACAGGAAACAGCCAGAGGGACGCGTGACTGTTAACCATCAATCTGTTCCTGAGCTGTGATAAAGTCTGTTTGTTTAAAGATTAAGAGCTGGAGGCTGAGGACACGTTGGTTTGTGTTTACTTGGCTTCCAGAAAGCCGAGATCTTTTTTAATTGAGAGCTGCTACTATGGTAACCTAGTTAGTTAAAAAGGTTTTTATTTTATCAAATAAAAGTAAAAAAGTGCAACAATCGTGTTCAGTGACCTTTTTTTTCTCTAAAGAGCCTAAAGTCACTGATTTCACTGCAGTCTGACTTCAAACACATCTTAAACTACAAATCAGATTGTAGACATTAATTTGTAGTTTTGTGGGAGTTTACATTGTCAGGAGAGGAGGGAAGCTTCCCAGCACGCACCACGGGAAACACACTCCCTAATAAACCCTAGGCCTTTCCGAAACTAGACCCTCGCCACTTCTACTAAGAACGCTGTGATGACGAAACGCATTCTGTAGCGCCGTTTGTTCCTTGACGGCTACGGTAGAAACATGACGACAAAATACAGCGACCTCCACAGCAGGGGGTGCCCGCGGTTATGTAGATATAAATGTCTCATTCTAAAGGTAACATAATGGTTCATTATGTGAGGTCTTTATACACCACTAAAAACATAGTTATGGATATTAAATTGCATTTCTGTCAATAGAGCCTCAGAAATATTCCACACTGAACCTTTAAGGAAAGAAGTTATTACAGGACATCTCAGTCTGGAAGAACATTTCTAAGCTTGAAGGCTGGATGGTCCACATTTATGTGACTCTTTAGTAACTTAGTAGTAAGTAAAATGGCCATCTTAAATTTTATGACTAGAAGCACATATTCAAAATGCCCATGCACATTTAAAACTTCGGAGTCACCTATGTAGATTGCATTTTGATCAGACATCTCAAAGATGAGTAGATTGCACAACATTTAATTCAATTCAATTTTATTTACAGTATATAGTGCCAAATCACAACAACAGTTATCTCACAGTGCTTTTCATAAAAGAGCAGGTCTAGACCGTACTCTATGATGATATTTACAGAAGCCCAACAGTTCCCACCAAGAGCAGCACTAGGAGACAGAGGCAAAGAAAAACTTCCTTTAAGAGGCAGTAACCTCGAGCAGAACCATGGCTCAGGGTGGGCGGCCATCTGCCTCCACCGGTTGGGGTGAGAGAGAGAGAGAGAGAGAGAGAGAGCGAGAGCGAGAGCGAGAAACAGAAAGAAAAAGAGAGGGATGGAAGGAGAGAGAGGGGGGAGAGAGAGAGAGAGGGATGGAAGGAGAGAGAGGGGGAGAGAGAGGGGGGAGAGAGAGAGAGGGAGAGGAACAGAGAGAAAAAGAGGGATGAAAGGAGAGAGAGGGGAGAGAGAGAGGGAGAGGAACAGAGAGAAAAAGAGAGGGATGAAAGGAGAGAGAGGGGGGAGAGAGAGAGGGGGGGGAGTTAGAGGGCGAGAGAGCGAGAGAGAGAGCGAGAGAGAGGGGAGGGAGGCAGCCTACACAATATACACACAGAGGTACACACAGTGAAGGTGATGTTGCTATAGACTAAATGAAAAATGGTACAGATATTTATAATAGTGTTAATGGTAACAATCGTAATGTTAATGATTATAATAACAATAATAACAATAAGACTAGCAACAATAGTCGTTGCAGTAGAGGGTGTCGAGCAGGAACACGGGGGCAGCAGGTGACCCGCAACCACAGATCCAGACTCCACAGCTCCAGAGCCAGAAACACCTGCAGGAAGTGATAGGAGGAGAGAGGAGAGGGACGAGAAAGCACAAGACTACCAGAAAGGGGAGAAGTCGAGTTAGTAACATGCAATAATGGGATAAGGTTGCATACAGAGGGAGAGAGGAGCTCAGTGCATCATGGGAAATCCCCCGGCAGTCTAGGCCTATAGCAGCATAACTAAGGGATGGTTCAGGACTCACCTGAGCCAGCCCTAACTATAAGCTTTATCAAAGAGGAAAGTCT
>NC_060150.1:49393857-49403576 GCF_021292245.1 Micropterus dolomieu | reverse complement strand
GGTGACCCGCAACCACAGATCCAGACTCCACAGCTCCAGAGCCAGAAACACCTGCAGGAAGTGATAGGAGGAGAGAGGAGAGGGACGAGAAAGCACAAGACTACCAGAAAGGGGAGAAGTCGAGTTAGTAACATGCAATAATGGGATAAGGTTGCATACAGAGGGAGAGAGGAGCTCAGTGCATCATGGGAAATCCCCCGGCAGTCTAGGCCTATAGCAGCATAACTAAGGGATGGTTCAGGACTCACCTGAGCCAGCCCTAACTATAAGCTTTATCAAAGAGGAAAGTCTTAAGCCTACTCTTAAATGTGGAGATGGTGTCTGCCTCCTGAACCCAAACTGGAACCTGGTTCCACAGGAGAGGAGCTTGATAGCTGAACGCTCTGGCTCCTAGTCTACTTTTGGAGACTCTAGGAACCACAAGTAACCCTGCATTCTGGGAGCGCAGTGCTCTGGTGGGGGTAGTAAGGTACTATGAGCTCTTTAAGATAAGATGGTGCCTGACCATTAAGAGCTTTGTAGGTAAGAAGAATGATTTTAAAGTCTATTCTGGATTTTACTGGAAGCAAATGCAGAGAAGGTAAGACAGGAGAAATATGAGCTGTGTCTCAATTCAGGGACCGCATCCTTCGAAGGACGTGGCCTTCGTGGGAAACGAAGGCATGCGGTCGCAAAAGGCCGAACCGACCGTTGTTAAATGAGGCGGTCTGGTCTACGGAGGACTGTCTATTGCGTCATCAACTGACCCCGCCCTTACCCATGCGTGGGGAAGCGCCGCTCCTGTCGCCTAGCAACCTTCACAGCTGAGGTCCACCGGCAATGGAGACGAATATTTTAATTTTGACATTTTACCTCTTAATAGAGGAACTAGAGATACTTCACCGCCGGCGCCGCCGCATGATTTATCTCAGGCTGAGAGAGGACCCTGGCCAGGTAAATAGTGGGGAAAGTAACTAAGAAACGTTACATTTTATATGTATTTAGGTACTATGGGCTTCCTAAAGCTAACAGTGATGTTAACTTCAGTTAACGTTGTTTATTGCTACTGCCATTTCACTTTAACAACATAATTTTCATATTTAAAGAAAACCTAACCTTACTTAAATATTGACAGTGTTTTTGTCATTGATCAGCTAAAGCAAGTTGAATAGAAAGATATACAAGCCTTATCTAACTAAGCTCTCTACACTTCATAACAGTTGTTCTTCTCCTTGTATCCCTACACCAGCCCCGGCCCCTATACTGCAGGATAAATTTGAGAGTTCCTGTGCTGGACAGGTTTTTTAACCTGCAGGACACACGGCCGGATTTCCGGTTGAGCAGGGAGGCCCTGGGAGTGTTACTGGGCCTCCTAAACCAGGAACGGAGACACGGATGAGGTACCACAACGAGACCCTGGTGTTTCTCTTCTGGCTGGCAAGTAGGGCATCATACATGGTGGTCTCCAGAGTGTTTGCAATGCCTCGATCCACTGTCCACCGCATCGTCCACAGAGTCACTGAGGAGGTGGTGACCATTCGCCACAAGGTCATCCACCTACCGAAGACCCAGGATGAGTTACAACCGATATCCCGTGGGTTTGCAGGGCTGGCAAGACACAGAGCCTTTTTTACAACAGCTGGAGCAATCAACGGCTAAATATGCTGTAAATAATATTAGTTATAAAGACCACAGAAAATAAAATCATTTATTTAACAAATATTTTATTTGAATTGATTAATAAATATTATATATATTATTATTTATGCTCTCCTCCTCCTCCTCTTCCTCCTCCTCCTCCTGGTCACTCACTGCAGTACTTGGCCCTGGTGTGTCCTCAGGGATAGAGGCAATTGCGACAGGTGGGGTGGTGGAATGCCTCTGTCCCAACACCTCTTCCATGAGGACAAACCAGGGCCAAGTTGCAGCAGTGGGCTTCCCCCCTACACCCTCTCCTGACCCTGGACACTTGCAATCCTAAGGCACAGGAAATCAATCATGGTAAATAACAACAGCAGAAAAACAAATTTCAGCAACTGTGTCTATTAACGTGCATGACTAAAATGAATGAAATGAATATACAACGTACAAGGTAAATGTATGTATTATATTAAAACAGGGTTGTAAGATGAATGCGGTTTATATTTCCCTTTATGCTGCACAGTGAACGATTTATACAAAAATGTATACAGAATATATCAATCTCAAATCATACATACATAGTATTTTTTTTTTTTTTTTTTTTTTTTTTTTTTTTAAATTGTCCCACTTTTTTGTTTCCACTTGGAGGGAAGTCACCTTCCCCCACAGGCCCATTTTCTCCAAAATTGTCCTAATCACAGAGAAACAAAAGAAATAAGAAAGATAAGATAAGAAAAACCTTTATTTGTCCCACAGTGGGGAAATTGCGGTACATGTGTGTGTTGTGTGTGAAGACACAACAAAGGGCTGCCCCATTTACTGGCTGTCTTATTGTTAAAGGCTTTGAATAGGATTGCAGCTCATTTAACTGTAACTTTAAGTACACAATGATTAAATGCAGATATTACAAAAGGGCTATTGATACTTTAATTACCTCCAAGCCATGTTGGCAGAAAATTTTGCCCCGGTGAAGAGGTGGTTGCTCTCCCCCCTTAATTTAATAAAGAGGGCAGTTTGCTCCTTGCTCCCTAAAACAAAACAACATGTTCAAGTAAGTTTTATGCTTCACATCACCAAACAGTAAGCAGCATAAATCGCAAACTAACCTAGTTACATTAACCGTGTACTATATCCCAAGGTTTTTGTAACCGTTACTAATGGTAAACCAAGCAGGGTTCACAACCTGTCTAACGTTAAATTAGTCTAACGTTACATGGTCACGTTATTTTCATGTACATAATAAATATAAGTGATGTATAATATCGCGACAATCTCGGTAAGACGCAGGTCTGACTCTGAACCTCTTCGATTTAAAGTGAAGACGTTAAAGGCTTTATTTTTGAGGTTGTAACTTGCCCAAACGATTTGCATTTAATGTTAGCACATCAGTAACCTCAGGTAACGTTAACTTAATGTTAGCTCGCCTAACTTCTTCCACAAAACTATTCTTTAAACGACACATTGCGCTTTTATGCCTCTTGTTATTTTTACATATGTGTAGTTGGCTTTTGAAGTAAGTTGAAATCCAATACTTATATTTATAGGTAAAATCCGGGGGGCTCAACTCCACAGCCACAGCCGACGCCATTATTTACGCTGGGACAATCAACCGGCGCGCAATGAATGTCGGAATACCTGGGGCTGCAAAGGATCCAGCTGTTGGATCCTCCAAACGGACGAAAAGAAGGCTGCATTTGTTGGCCGCATTTGAAGGAGCCTTCGAAATGGGACAGCCTAGTCGCATCGACTGTGACGTATTCGGTCTTCAAATGCAGCCTTCAAAGGATGCAGTTCCTGAATTGAGACACAGCTATGATCTCTTTTCCTGGTTCCTGTCAGAACACGTGCTGCAGCATTCTGAATCAGCTGAAGTGTCTTAATGGACTTTTTCGAGCAGCCTGATAATAAGGAATTGCAGTAATCCAGACTAGAAGTAACAAATGCATGGACTAGTTTTTCTGCATCATTTTTAGACAGCATGTTCACAATATTACGTAGGTGAAAAAAGGCGGTCCTTGAAATTTGCTTAATGTGAGACTTAAACGACATGTCCTGATCAAAGATAACTCCAAGATTCCTCACAGTGGTGCTGGAGGCCAGGGCGATGCCATCCAGGGAAACTATATCTTTAGATAATGCGTCACAGAGGTGCTTAGGCCGCAGAACAATAACTTCAGTTTTATCTGAGTTTAACATTAGAAAGGTCTTGGGGAATTTTGTCTCTAATAGCTAGAATTTCATCATTAAAGAAGCTCATGAAGTCGTAACTACTGAGGGCTATGGGAATACTTGGCTCAATAGAGCTGTGACTCTCTGTCAGCCTGGGTACAGTGCTGAAAAGAAACCTGGGGTTGTTCCTATTTTCCTCCATTAATGACGAGTAGTACGCTGCTCTGGCATTACGGAGGGCCTTCCTATAAGTTTTAAGACTATCTTGCCAAATTAAACGAGAATTTTCCAGTTTGGTGGAACGCCAATTCCTCTCAAGTTTCCGCGATATTTGCATTAATTTGCGTTTTTTGAGTTTCAGTATTATACCATGGAGCTAACCGTCTTTGTTTTATTATTTTCTTTTTTAGAGGGGCTACAGAGTTTAGTGTCATTCACAGCGAGCCTGCAGCACTATCAACAAGATGATCGATTTGGGAGGGACTGAAACTAGCATAGGCATAGCATTAGCTGCCATCATTGTTCATGTAGGGACACTGCCTCGTTGAGAGTATTTTTTACTCATGTTAACAGCCATCTAAAAAGACATGAAATCATCTGCTGTGTGTTTGGTAATTGTTTCTTTCAAACAAATATTTATAGAACATATCAAACTCATGAGAACAGAAAGCACAAGACATACACACTTAATGATTTCAAAGCTGGAATTGTGAAAAATGACTCAGCAGATTCATTAAATTGTACTTCAGGAGATACATGTTTAAGAGAGAATTATGAGTTACTTTATCATGCTGAACTTGAAGATGGTCCACTTGTCTCAAAACCAGAGGACTTGCAAAAACTTATAGAACAGAAATTGGCATCTGTTTTACTTAAACTGGAAAACTGTTTCCATGTACCAGGCTCTGCTATTAATGAGCTGCTAAACGAGTTGCAGTATTTGATTAGTTCTTCCCTTGTGCCTGTATCTAACAACATTCTTGCTGATTTGTTCAATAACCATAACCTGCAAGTTGACCAATTGCTCATCAAAGAGTTAGGCAATGTTTTTCAAGCGGAAGCAACATTACAAAGATCAGTTTGATACTGCTGACCCAGTTCAGTATATACTTGATGCAAACGCTAAAAGAAGTTATCAATATGTTCCTTTGCTTAAGTTTTTACATCAGCTACTTAATCAAAAGGATGTGCTCAGCAAGGCTGTAGAAAAGAGAAGACAACAACAAATAGTGAGTGACCACCTACAGTATAGATTGAAGATGGCCAGTACTTCAAGAATAATGATTTTCTCTCAGGGGAATTGAGAATCTCTGTCTATATGTAGATGACTTTGAAGATTGCAACCCTCTCGGTACATCGCGTAAAATACAAAAAACTAGGATAGTTATTCTTGAAATATCCCACTTTTTAACCACCGATTTGACCAGTGTCATATCTATATGTAAAAATAGTGGGGGGGCACCAACCATTTCAAAACACAGATACCAATAAAACTTCCATACTCTCTCTTGCTTCTGTGTCTTTTAACATGTCAACAAACAGCCTGGCTCCACAAAACACAGCGAGGGGGAGAGAAAGAGGAGAGGAGTACATTGACACAAGTTACAGTCTCACTAAATTATGAATGCAATATTTAAGCAGACACTGCTGAAGTCAACAAGGAAGTGCACAGACCAGGTTTTAGGGATCCAGAGATCCTGCGATCATAATGGAAAGAATGTCGGACAACATATATCCCATTCCCAGCTCCGTACCTTTCATACAGCGCAGCGAGCAGCAAAATGGCCTAATAACCCAGAATAATGAGGTAGGATGACAGCGGCTGTATGACAACAACCTCATGACAACAACAGTAATCCACAGCCTGGTCTCACCTGGTCCAGCACAACAGTTTGCCCATGCAAGGAGCAGCAGCACAGTCAGGATAATAGAAGAAGCTTTCACTCACCAGAGCTGAGGCCTCACGTGAGGAAAGAGGCAGTTTGTCCTCTGACCAAACTTCTGGCTGTTTCTCAGACAGCCCACCGACTCGTCGTGGCCCTGCAGTGTTTGTTGTGCTGCTCACTGGGGCGCCTGTTGGGCGCAGCCCAGTTTCACAGCATCGTCCAGGTGACTCCTGCTGTTGTCACGTTTTGCAATCCTCTTAGAAAGATGAAGATGAAGACAGGCACAGGACGGTCTCCCTTGAAGCATTATTAATTAATTAACAGCCGGTCACACGCGGCGTTGTCAGGGCTCCGGTGTTAGCACGACGTTAGCTTGCTGTTAGCAACGGTGCTAACCTGTTGCTATCTGCAGACTAGCACGGCTCTCACACAGTACAGTACACAAAACTGTGTAGCAGTTTGATATTATATTAGACTTTTCTTCCTTCTGCAGCTGGTCGCTGTCCTCTGCTGCCTGTTAGTTGGTCACAATTTTAGAAACGGGACAGGCATCTAGATGAACAAATCGGAGGCCTCTCCCAAAATAAACGTCACAGTCTGTAACAGCTCAGGGTCAGACGTCACCCTCTTAAAGTTACAGAGCCTAATATGAGAACACTTGATTGCTGCGATTCACCTTTCAAGCATGCTGCTTTTGTATCTGATGGGTTTGTTTCATTCAACCAGGATCAATTTCTTGATTAGCTGCAAATTAGGTCTGTTCTTGCTCCACTAGAGGAAGCTTGATCACAGACTGGTTTGGTATGTGCCTGAACAGCAGCAATGACACGGCACATTTCCTCGGCACGCATAGGATGCAGCAGCCCCAGCTGGCTTCACAGGAAAATAACCAGGCTTACTTTGTTTCTTCATTACTGGACACTCATTTCTCCAGTGACCCTCACCGAAACAGTAATTGCAAACACGATTGGGATCCAACTTTCCCCGTATGCTCTGTCCCACTTTAACTGGAAACCTGGCTGTCCCTTCTGACAAATACTTACGTGGACCTTACCAATACTCTCTCCAAAACCCTCGTCACCACGACTGCTGCGCTCACCAAAAACTTTATGGGTCAGGACAAACTCATCTGCTAATTTAGCAGCATCTGAAACAGTGCTTACCTTCTGTTCATTTATGCAGGTAACCACACAGTCAGGCAGGGTATTATTAAACTGTTCAAGCAAGACAAGTTCCTGCAAATCTTGTAAGGTTTTCACCTGAGAAGCAGTACACCAGCGGTTAAAATGTGTGGCTAATTCCCGAGCAAATTCTGTGTGGGGTTGTTTCTCTTTTCTTATTGATCGGAACCGCTGCCGATGTGCTTCCGGTACCAACTCGTATGCTTTAAGTACAGCAGATTTAACCAACTGGTAACTTCCACAATCAGTAACACTTAGAGCTGAGAATGCCTCTTGGGCTTTGCCAGTAAGCACACACTGAAGCAGAAGGGTACGCTCAGCATCAGACCATTTTCATGCTTCTGCCAAACGCTCAAACAGCACAAAGAAAACGTCTGGATCTCTTTCGTGAAACCTTGGAATTAACCGTAAATTGACAGCAATGTCAAATGACTGGGCAGGAGGGACCAACTGTCCAGCTTTCTGAGGCTCAGCTTGAAGCTTTCCTTCGCTTATAAGCTCCAACTTGTAGCGCTCCAAATCTAACTGTTGTCTTGCCTGTGCATGAGCTAGTTCAGCTTCCTGAAGACGGGCATCTTGTTTTAATTTCTCTAATGCCAGGACCTTATTCTGTTCCTGTTGCATCTGTAGCAGAAGAGGTTGTTTTCGCTGGTCAAATGTTAACCCAGCTACAACACCAGCCAGCACAGGAGCCATGTCAGATACTTTAGCTGACTCAGTTACCTTAGGGGAGCCTAAATCAGAAAAACTAGTACTCTCTAAAGAAGACTTTACACTCTCCATTGAGCCAGACAAAACTCTTTCCTCCACTAACTGGGCCTTTAATGTTGCCAACAACTCATCTTTCTTTAACTTCTTTGGAAGTTCAACATTGTAGTATTCTGCTACTTTCCAAAGCTGATCTTTTTTGTAAAAGTTTAACAAATCCTCACATGGGCACTGAACAAAGTCATCAATGGTATCCATTTTTACATACGTCTTTTCCCACTGCCCAACAGGTTAACAGGATACATTCAAGACACAGGAACCCCATCCCTCTGGCTAACTGCCTAACCAATACTTCCTGACTCACTCAACCCTAGACTTCATGCAGGTTTGTGGCAGGATAAATTAAGCACAAAGCCCAGTAACCCGGTAAACTTTCAGCATGCTGAAAATCACCTGGCAGTCATGGAAGTGCACCCGAGCAATTGCTCTAACCACTTGCTGCACAAAAACAACAAACTAAAACAAAAAATGTCAAGGAGACAACTAGTGCCCCTCATTGCTTATACGTATCAGGGATATAGGTTCCACCTGTTTTCTCAGTCCTTACCCGTTACTGGCAGCTTAAGCAAGCATTTACCCTCAGTCAAATGAAGCAGTCTACTTACTGGAATACAACTAAACCAACAATATAACAGCCTGTTAATCCCTAACAATACCAGAGCAAAAATGAAATCTGTGCAAAACACTACCGTAACAAAAAAGTTACACATGTTTTCCAGCACAAACCTGTCCAACCGAAGATCCATTGTTTTCGCCTGGTTCAAGGCCGGCAACAAAAAGGGAGGCCTCACACAGATAATAAGAACCAAAGTGGTTTATTTAACTCAAATTAACAAACAACTTTAACTAAGTTGATGGCGTGGGTAGATATGAGTAACATCACTCATGTGAGAAGTGTGTGGATAAGTGAGGATGAAGTGTAATGCATGTTGGTGGGTGCAACAAACTAAACACAGGAACAAAGGCTGGGGTTGAAGCAGCAGGCCAGCAGAGAGAGTGCTTTCTAGAAAGACAGCCTTTTATTCCCTCTAGGAAGCCCAACCCAGATGGGCAGGTAGATGCACTGGACCCTCCCAGCTCTACCTACAAGCCACACCCAGAATCTGCAAAACAGAGAAGACATAAAGGCAGGCAGACTGAGGAAGTCGTCACAGTGCTGTAGCTAAATTTAAGTCTGCGATTCCATCAGCTCTAAATTCATTAAAAAACTTATAGGGAGGCCCTCCGTAATACCAGAGCAGCGTACTACTCATCATTACTAGAGGAAAATAGGAACAACCCCTGGTTTCTTTTCAACACTGTAGCCAGGTTGACAGAGAGTCACAGCTCCATTGAGCCAAGTATTCCCATAGCTCTCAGTAGTTACGACTTCATGAGCTTCTTTAATGATAAAATTCTAGCTATTAGAGACAAAATTCACCAAGACCTGCCCTCAACTGGCACCGACTTATCTCTAAACTCAGGAACCTTAGAAACAGCTGTAGAACCAGATATATGTTTAGACTGTTTTGCTTCCCTCAATCTTTACCAACTAACTTACTAATAATTTCTTCATCTAAACCATCAACCTGCCTCTTGGACCCCATCCCGACTAGGTTGCTTAAAGATGTTTTACCCTTAGTCAGCACTTCTATACTAGATATGATCAATCTATCTCTATCAACAGGCTATGTACCACAGTACTTTAAAGTAGCTGTAATTAAACCTCTTCTGAAAAAGCCCAAACTTGATCCGGATGTTTTAGCCAACTATAGACCTATATCTAACCTTCCATTTCTCTCTAAGGTTCTGGAGAAAGCAGTTGCTAAACAGCTGTGTGACTTTCTACAGAGCAATAGTTTATTTGAGGATTTTCAGTCAGGATTTAGAGCTCATCATAGCACAGAGACAGCACTGGTGAAAATTACTAACGACCTCCTTATTGCATCAGACAAAGGACTTGTCTCTGTACTGGTTTTATTACATCTTAGTGCTGCATTTGATACCATTGACCATCAGATCCTATTGCAGAGACTGGAATATTTCATTGGCATTAAAGGAACCGCTCTAAGCTGGTTTAAGTCCTATTTATCAGATCGATTTCAGTTTGTACATG
>NC_060150.1:49390728-49393757 GCF_021292245.1 Micropterus dolomieu | reverse complement strand
GAAAGTCCCTGACTGCCTGCTCCTCCTCTCTGTGTCCTCTGCATGAACTCTGCTTGATCATGCCATTTCTTCCATAACCTGACTTTTGTGGAATAAACTGGTGTTGTTTGTGCTCTGTGCTAGAAACAGGACATTCTTACTGTGATGGACTATATTGATGTATGTTTTGTTATACAATTTGCACAAAATCTGCTTCTATATTTTACTCTGCAGGTATTTTTGATGATATCTCACTGTGCTCCCTCCCTTTTCTCCCAAAGCACACGAACTTCCTCACACACACACACACACATGAGTCTGGGCAGTTACATACAGAAAGCAGCACACACACTCAGAGCTGTAGAGTTTTAACACTGTGATCCTAACTTTATACTATAAAATAAAACTTTAAATGATGACAATGTAGACCACCATTGCTCTAGTAATTAATGATAACAATTTAGGCTATAATGCTCCAAAATAATTCACAACACTCCCTCCTCTGAGGCTGTAAAGCCTCACACTTCATACACCAACACTGTGACCACTGAAAATAGGCGGCCTATTGTATTTGGCATATGAAACGTATTTCTCAGACTTGCAGACCTTTAAGAAAATACCCAAATTAGTGTTTACACGTTGTGAAATAATAAATAATCATGCGGTGGGATGTTCCTGTTTCTAACACATTACTCCTCTCTCCTTATTACCCTTTAAATGAATTTCCCTTTAGATGAGCGTAACATAAAAACTACCTATACGTGCTATAATATAGTGAGATATACCTTGTAAATGGTTTCCACTTGTGAAACAAATAATATCTTATGCAGTGAGCTGTTCTTTTCTTATATACTTTAGCAGGCTAACAATTATAACAACACCTAATGTGTTGAAAGGCACACATCATCAAAACAATCACAGGGTGCATAGTGAACTTTCTGTGTAACAATACAGTAACCAGACATAACAGTGTTTTGACAATGATTCATGTGACACTTCAGAATGGTGCAAAATGTCCAATAAACATGTATGATGTCCATTTTGAAAGTTTAGTCCATGGTACTGTGGAACTCTTCTTTGGTACCAATTTGAGGGCGGTCAGTTGTTTGTAGTTTCAGTCTTGTTCTTCCTTTTGCTGGTTCACTTGGACTCATAGCTGGTGATAGTAAAAGTCGTCTCTGTGGTGATGCAGGTTATTAAGCTTGCTTGCAACTGTACTTGTTTCTATTACCAATAAGTGAGCTTTATCCTACTTTTTGTAGTTTATAGACTTTAACTATTGTTTCTATCTGTCTAATCTTTTTCTAGATATCCTAGACATTATATTTGCTTGCAATTTAACCCCTCTAACATCCTGTATATCTGTGTATTGAATTACATTGCTATTGGATGTACAAATAGCAAATCTTGAAACACTCCATTATTCATTAGTGCACTACAATTCTTCCATACTTCAGACTAGTTTACTAATACTACCTCCAAAAACAGAAAGAAAACATAGATTAACTCAGGTGTTCAGCATCACACATGTGTCTCAGGTTATCATTACAGTTGCTTGGTTGTTCCTGTGGAATACATGATAAAGGTCAGTCATGATTTAAGACTCACAATCATCAAATTTAAGCATGCAGTAGCAATGTGCTGCTGAAATTGCTTTATAAAAGATTCAATGAGGCTTCTCCTTTCGGCCTCTTTAAAATCAAGCCTGAAAGGTTGCCTGTCATTG
Organism: Micropterus dolomieu; assembly: GCF_021292245.1. Classification (NCBI taxonomy): domain Eukaryota; kingdom Metazoa; phylum Chordata; class Actinopteri; order Centrarchiformes; family Centrarchidae; genus Micropterus; species Micropterus dolomieu. The sequence continues at coordinate 49,392,052 of NC_060150.1, read as the reverse complement.
TATTTGCTACACCGAGGAGCTCTGCGCTGGCTGTTCCTCTGCACAAATCCAGAGCAGACAGTGATCTCTAACAGTTATAATATAAAATAACCCCACTAGATTCCCTTTTTCTAAAAACTCTGTTTACAAACACAAGGAATGCCTGATGTTCTGATCCCTTTTTGCTGAAATTTAGTATCAGGTGGCTGCTGGAGGAGAGCAGGACACCAAAGTTATTAACTCAGTATATTTGTGTTAATGAATCAATTATTAATGACATATCTTGCTATTTTATAGATCCTGAGCTAACCTTATTCTTATTCCTAGTCTTTTTAGGATTTAACATCAGTCTCTATTTTCTTTTTTCTTCCCCTATCTTTCTATTTTTTCTTCTCCTACAAATTATCAACACTCCTGCTCCCAAACTCTTGTGAGGTCTTCAAACAGTTCTTTTTCAGCAGATGTTGCAGTTTTCAAGGCCTCTGACAGTCTGACCATTTGTAATGTTGATCATGTGAGACAGAGAGCGCTTCCTTGGTGATGTTCCTGTCAGCACTCGGTCACATGTGAGAGCATTTTGGCTGAAGTTCATTTTCACAGTGGAGCCTTCTTGACCTTTTAAACTTTGTGCTGTTAGGTTCACAGTCTTTAAGGTGGTGTTGTCCTCTTTATGATTCGACTGTAGATGGTAGATGTGGTCTGACTGGCTGCGTCCTCAGCATTGGAAACACGCTGACGTCAGTGGAGGTGGGCTTGGGCCTGTGATGCATCAGGTTGACACGCCTCTCTGTGAAACGCCTCCTGTATCACCTTCCTCTCTTCCTCACAGTCAGATTCTGCTGTGTCCATTTTGAAGCTGCTCTCTCGCCTTCTTCATGAAACTTCAGAGCTGCCATCTTGTCCACTGTAGCTCTGTCTCGCTGTCGTCATGTCTCATGGTTCGTTGAGCTCTGCAGGTGCCTCGGTCTGTAGGCAGATCTTTTGTCTTTCTGAGATCTGTGCTCTGACGAACTTTTCACTTTGTTTGGGAGTTGTTATTCTTTCTATTCATATCTAGCTCTCGTCTCCTCCCTATCTATTATAGCCTCTCTTTTTCCATCTCTCTTTTATATCTTCAATTCAATTCAATTTTATTTATATAGCGCCAAATCACAACAACAGTTATCTCACAGCGCTTTTCATAAAAGAGCAGGTCTAGACCGTACTCTGTGATGATATTTACAGAAGCCCAACAGTTCCCACCAAGAGCAAGCACTAGGCGACAGAGGCAAGGAAAAACTTCCTTTTAAGAGGCAGAAACCTCGAGCAGAACCATGGCTCAGGGTGGGCGGCCATCTGCCTCGAC
>NC_060150.1:49388610-49390628 GCF_021292245.1 Micropterus dolomieu | reverse complement strand
AGAACCCAAACGCAGGACACAGAGCGGGGCAGGTATGGTACAACGAAGGGTTTTAATAAACAAACAAAAGCGAGCACACTTACAGGTGAGTGGCTGAATAACTGAAATCCAAAATCCAAAAGTACCGGGAGACGAGACAAGACGAGACGAGACAAGCAAGGCTGGTTACAGGCAGAGAGTACACACACGACAGACTGGGGGGTAACATGAACAATGACCGGACAAGGACAAGACAGAAACACCAGGTATATATACACAGGGACTAACGAGCAGGGCGGGAGCAACACAGGTGACAGACATGAGACTAACGAGGCAGAGAGAGAGCAGAGGAAAACAGAGAGACTAGACATGACAAGCAGACTATATAACAGATACTGGACACTAGACAGGACAGAACCCAAAACTCAACATACCAAGGCAGATACCAAACTCAAAAGTAAACACAAAGTATGGCCAACCGGCAGAGCGTGACAAAAAGACCTTTAATTGTAAAGCCACACAACCAAGAAACTAGAATGAAACAATTCATTGAAAGAAACTCAGGCAGCTCCCCTTGTTTTTATATCAAAGAGCTATTCAACTGAAAAATCATCAAAGCAGAGTTTACTAAAAAATAACTAACTTCAGTGAAACTAACAACTATTAAAATATCAAATTGATTTTCTCACATCTAATAGAAAATTGATGTCTCTCAATCCCTTCTCTAACTTAAATCCTTCATAGATAATACCTCACATTGCTGCTTATCAATCTGTACTTCTATGTTCCAATAAATTGGCAAACTTTATCAGATGTCATAATTTTTCTAGTTTGTTCCTTCTCCTCGACCAAAAAGTGTCTTCAGCCTGTTATTCTGAACTAATTTTCCTTTATTATCATAATACTTCAGTAGGCTGTTTCAACTGCACTTTTCTTTTCTGTATCCAGCAGTCATTGCCGTTCTTTTACTAATCTGCTCACTGTCAAGCTGTTATTGGTTCAAAAAACTTTTATAACTTCTGTTATTATTAACTCATGAGTAACTTGCTATAACGTGCTGTTGTTATCCTATAAAGGTGCAACAGATCACAAAACTCTCATATAACTTTTGGTTTAGGGCTGAACTGCTCTCTTTTTCTCTCTCTCTGCCTGCTGTCCTCCCCCACATGGACACTCACACAGCTGCACCTCAGCTCCTGCTCTGTGCCTCTCTGCTAGCGTGAGCAAACTCCTTTTTTTCTCTTTTCTCTTCCAGTCTTCGTTGTTCGGGCGTGGACTGCCACTTCAGAACTTTATTTTGCACATAGCTTTATCACAATTCAATCTGAGACTGCCGTCTTTTACACTATACTTGTCCACATTCAGTATTTCATCAATATATATTCATATATCTATTACTTTATAACTCCTTCCATCAACTTCTTATACTTATTTATATCACCATATCAACTCTATTCATCTGTTATCCTTAAGCTTTATGTTAGTTTAATATTAGATCAGTTATTCAACTGTCATTATTTTATACTTTTTATCTAATGGTCTTAAACATGAGGCTTCAAGACTCAAACTATTAGTATTATTATTTTAGGCCTTGGTAACATTTATATGCACTTTTTCTTAACACACAGCTATCGACTATATTTTCAGCAATATTTACATGCACGTACATCTCTGACTCCTATCTCCTGCCGGCTTCTGACTTAATATACATTACCTAGGCTTTCAAATGGACTTGTCTGATGCACTTCCTCAACACAGACTTCATTTACACTGCCTAGGTTTAATTCCAAATTGGTGGGTCTGATGCACTTCCTAAACACAGGCCCAATTTACACATAATTAGCCTCTCAATCCACTTCCTCAACATGAGGGCTTAGACAGAAATGATACACTTCCTCAACACAAAATCTGTCTTTATAAATCGCTACTCAATCCACTTCCTCAACATGAGAGCGTAATACTTCTTTAAGCACGCTTTATTCTCCTATCCTGCCGCAGTCCTATTTAGGCTCCTAGCGGTAACGTGCTATAGTACATCC
>NC_060150.1:49385867-49388510 GCF_021292245.1 Micropterus dolomieu | reverse complement strand
CATTGTTGCGGAAGTCCAGAGGAAGTCGACACTCATCCAGACCGTCAAAGATGAACACAACCTGGAACTCTTCAAACCTGCAGATTCCTGCTTCTTTGGTTTCAGTAAAGAAGTGATGAACAAGTTCCACCAAGCTGTACTTTTTCTCTTTCAGCACATTCAGCTCTCTGAAAGTGAATGGAAATGTGAACTGTATGTCCTGGTTGGCTTTGTCTTCAGCCCAGTCCAGAGTGAACTTCTGTGTTAAGACTGTTTTCCCAATGCCAGCCACTCCCTTTGTCATCACTGTTCTGATTGGTTCATCTCTTCCAGGTGAGGGTTTAAAGATGTCTTCTTGTCTGATGGTTGTTTCTGGTCTGTCTGGTTTCCTGGATGCTGTTTCAATCTGTCTGACCTCATGTTCATCATTGACCTCTGCAGTCCCTCCCTCTGTGATGTAGAGCTCTGTGTAGATCTGGTTCAGAAGGGTGGATTTTCCTGCTTTAGCAATCCCCTCAAACACACACTGGAACTTCTTCTTCAGCTTAGATTTAAGTTTAAACTGACAAACTGCATCAGGATTGCCTGAGTGAAAACACAGAAACAAATTAGTGTGTCTTGATGAACAAGTCTCATCTTTGTACTGACTTCTTCTGCCCCAAGAATCTGCCTCCCCTTCAGCCTGAAGCCACTTTTGTCAGTAGAGAAGGTGGTGCCTCTGATTCTATACATACTGATTGTTTCTGCAGCGTTCATCAAAGAAGAAATTAAGACCTTTATAACATAAAATGAAACTGAATACTGGTCTAATAATGACCAAAGTAGGGATAGTAAAGCTGATAAGCAATAAAGTACAGTGTATCTGGAAAGTATTCACAGCGCTTCACTTTTTCCACATTTTGTTATGATACAGCCTTATTCCAAAATGGATGAAAATCATTTTTTTCCTCCAAATTCTACAAACAATACCCCATAATTACAATGTGAAAGAAGTTTGTTTGCAATCTTTCAAAATTTGAAGATCAATAAAAGATTTGAAGATCCAGTTGCCCTTAACTTTAACTTTCTTTGGATAACTATGACCTGGATGACCTTCATAGACACATGTACATGTAAGTATTCACAGTATTATTACACTACACTTTCCTGCTAATAACACTTCAGTTAATAATCCGTACCGCTAGGTCTTTGATAAAGTCTCTACCTGTAGGTCTTTGATAAAGCTTATAGTTAGGGCTGGCTCAGGTGAGTCCTGAACCATCCCTTAGTTATGCTGCTATAGGCCTAGACGGCTGGGGGATTTCCTATGATGCACTGACCTCTTTCTCTTCTTTCTCTCCCTCTGTATGCAATCTCATCCCATTAATGCATGTTACTAACACAACAACAACACTTGTGCTTTCTCATCCCTCGTCTCTCTCCTCCTATCACTTCTTGCAGGTGTTTCTGGCTCTGGAGCTGTGGAGTCTGGATCTGTGGTTGCGAGTCACCTGCTGCCCTCGTGTTCCTGCTCGACACCCTCTACTACAACGACTATTGTTACTAGTCCTATTGTTATTATTGTAATTATAATCATTAACATTACGATTATTATCATTAACACTACTATAAATATCTGTACCATTATTCAGTCCATAGAAACATCACCTTTACTGTCTGCACCTCTGTGTGTATGATAATAATAATAATCTTTATTTGTAGAGCACTTTTCAAAAACAAGTTACAAAGTGCTTTAACAAGTGTATAGACAATGTATGAGCAATTTTCATTCTGTATTATTTTATGTAATTCTTGTCTTGTGCCACTAGGGGGCTGTATGTGCTTTGCAGTTCAGCTGATCTCGAGTCATGGAGGGGTGGGTTATTTAACGTAGAGGAAACCCAGACACAGGTGTTGCTGATTTGGGAAGCAAACTTTTTGACTGTGCTAACGTCTAGCCTGGGGGTGAGCAAGGCACGACGGTGTTTGGTTACATGTATTACGAGTTAAGATATTGCCACTGTAAGATATAAGGAGGAAAATAAACTTGCTAGATAATAGTAACATTACTGAAGTCCCCATTTGATATTTAAGACACTGCACAGGCACACGTCTAAACTTAATTCGCTGTATTAGCAACCAGTTACTAGACTATGTTTAGGACTTAGTCAGTACAGACAATAATACCCAAAAGACAATAATACAAAAACAATACAAGATAAAAGCATGAAAACATTGAAAAGACTAAAATATACATTTAAGATAAATATAAAATAAGTAAAATAGAATAAAATAAAAGGGATAAAATAAAGTCAAATAAGATCGGGAAAAGCTCTCCTATAAAAGTATGTTTTAAGAAGGGACTTAAAAGAGTTCACTGACTCAGCCGACCTGATTTCCTCGGGCAGGCTGTTCCAGAGCCTCGGGGCCCTGACAGCAAATGCTCTGTCCCCTTTAGTTTTCAGTCGAGACTCTGGAACAGACAACAGACCTCTGCCCGAGGATCTCAAGGTACGTGCTGGTGCGTATGGGACTAAAAGGTCAGAAATATAACAAGGCGAGAGGCCATGAAGAGCTTTAAAAGTGATTAATAGAATTTTAAAGTCAATTCTAAAACATACTGGGAGCCAGTGTAATGAAGCTAAAATAGGAGTAATGTGGTCATATTTCTTTGTTCTGGTTAAA
>NC_060150.1:49383604-49385767 GCF_021292245.1 Micropterus dolomieu | reverse complement strand
TTTTTTCTGTCAAGATGGGGTGCTGAGTGTACATTACTGAGAAATAAAATGAACTTTTTTGATTTTTGGAAAATGGCTGCAATGAAACAAAGAGTGAAAAATTTAAAGGGGTCTGAATACTTTCCGTACCCACTGTATTTGTGTGTCATCAGCATAAATATGAAAAGAAATGCCATGTTTATGGATAATATGTCCAAGGGGAAGCAGATACAAGGAAAACAAAATGGGTCCTAAGACCGACCCCTGAGGCACACCATATTTAACTGGACAGAATGAGGAGACATAGTTGTTTACAGACACGCAAAACTTCCTATTTGACAGGTAGGATGAAAACCATTCTAGGGCAGTACCAGAGATCCCCACCCAGTGCCTCAGTCTGTCTAACATGATGTTGTGATCAATGGTGTCAAAAGCAGCGCTAAAGGTCCAGGAGTACAAGGACTGAGCACATGCCTTCATCAGCAGACATTAAAAGGTCATTGGTGACTTTAAGCAGGGCAGTCTCAGTGCTGTGGTACTTCCTAAAACCAGACTGAAACTTTTCAAATAATTTGTTATTTTCCAGTACAGTGAGCAGCTGTTTGGACACAATTCTTTCTAGAATCTTTGCAATAAAAGGCAGTTTTGAAATTGGTCTAAAATTATGTGGGAGGGAGGGATCTAAACCAGGTTTCTTTAAAAGTGGGTTCACGCAAGCCGTTTTAAAATAATCAGGGACACAACCAGTAGATAGGGAGCTGTTGAAAACAGAGATCAAATGGGGCCCCACAGAATCTATTACTTTCAGTAAAAACTTTGTAGGTATTACATCAAGTGGGCTGGAGGACACTCTCATTTGTGATACTGTTTTTAAAAGCTCAAACAAGTCGATTATTATAATCTTAGATTTATATACTTTATTATATTCTCTACTCACTAACTTCAACTACCTAGTATCTCTATTCCTTTTATGCCTTGCGAGTACCTGCAACAAAGAATTCACCGTTGGATCAATAAAGCATTCAGATTCTGAACATTAATGAGTTGTCTCTATGGGGTAGTGGTTAAGACATATACCTTTGGTGTGAAAAACCTGGGTTCAATTCCCATTGTGATACATGTGTCCCTAAACACGACACTTAACTCCTAGTTGCTCCAAAGGTGTGCCCTCAGCAATTGTAATTTGCTTTTGAGAAAAGTGTCACAGAAACAACACACAGATGTATTTTATTTAAACACACTTTTATTGCAATCTCTGCAGTCTCTGACATTTCTCCGAAATCCTGCTGGTCATGTATTGATAAGACGTTTAGAATTGTAAGCGCGGTTCAATCATTGTTTCAATGAAACCCCTACCAAGATGTGTCGATATCAAAAGTGACCAGTAGGTGTCATTGTGGAGACGGGTGTCGAAGTGTTTCGAAGCCTCGACACAGTTCCGGCACAATTGCTTTAAACGTGTCAATGTACATTGCCGCATTCATCTTTTCCTAGATCCTGACTAGTCTCCCAGTTCTATTTCGTATAGGCTTCGCCCTCTAAGAGCTGTCGCTATTGGGTTCATCCCCGCGCGCATGCGCAGTCCTGAAGATTTCTTTCGCGCCCATGTGCCGTGCACGGGCCTCTCTCAGGTCCGCAATTTAGGTATATAATACCGGCGAGACCAGAGATCTGCTCCCCTTTTTTCTTCAGCGCTGCATAGCAGTCATTTCGGAGAGCAGAGTAGCGTCTAAAGAGCAATTTTCCTGTCTAAAGAGCTTCCTATGGCTACTCACCGCTCTACCGTTGAGGTCCGCCGCTCGGAAGGAGTCCGCCTCTGCCCGTCCTGCCACGCCGGCTACATCATGGGGTTTGATCTCCACGCCCGCTGCGAGACCTGCCTCGGTCCCCAGCACGCTGGCCTGGCTCTGACTCCCCGGGCCTCGTGCCCCTACTGCGCACAGCTGCCCGTGGAGGAGAAGCGACGGCGGGTCGACGCCTTCGCGGCCCTGCAGGAGGAGGAGGACGACGAAGCTAGCTGGGCTAAGCCAGTTAGCTTCACGGCGGACCTCGCCGGCGGGACTGCTGGCGATGCAGGGCTCGAGTCCTCTGACTCTGCTCCCTCCATTGCTGGCTCCCCGCCAGGCTCTCCCCTCTTCCCGCTGGAAGACCTGGAGTTTGACTTGGATGAGAAGGCGGCGTCGC
>NC_060150.1:49377827-49383504 GCF_021292245.1 Micropterus dolomieu | reverse complement strand
GTTGGTTACGTATTGTAACCCCAGATTCTATGAGTATAGGCGTAGCCCTCTAAGCTGCGGGCCCGACTGGTCCCACCAGCGTCGGCTGAAGAAAAAAAGCTGACCTCTTGGGAGCAGATCTCTGGTCTCGCCGGTATTATATACCTAAATTGCGGACCTGAGAGAGGCCCGTGCACGGCACATGGGCGCGAAAGAAATCTTCAGGACTGCGCATGCGCGCGGGGATGAACCCAATAGCGACAGCTCTTAGAGGGCTACGCCTATACTCATAGAATCTGGGGTTACAATACGTAACCAACGTTCCTGCTGCTGAAATACATCCCCTCAGCATGATGCTGCCACTACCTGGTTTCCTCCAGACATGACACTTGCAGTGTGTGGCCATGTGTTTTCCCAGTATGCTAAGCAGGCTGTGCAATCCCCGGCTGAGGATTGGCTGGTGTCGGTGAGGATCTGTAAGCTCCTGCCTACATCTATCCAGATTGGAGCAGTCCCAAGACCGTCCACCAATCTGTGAGCTGTGGTTGAGGCCTGCTGCAATAAAAGGCACCATACAGTTGAGCAAGAGGCGCTCACTGTCATTAACTGTTTTGCCTCTGTGCTCACTACTGTTTGTATTGAGCCTAACATATGTATATTGTTTGCTGGTTGCAGCAGTGTCACTTCTGTGGCCTGCTTGTGTTTATTACTGCTATTACTGAGAGTCAGTATTTATTTAGTTGAGAGTAGTCTTTGTGTTAGCTGTTTAGCTAAAGACTCTGTTGCAGCAGTTTATTTCACTACTGAGAGTCAGTAAGTGTTTATTTTTGTTAAGAGACACACTTGAGTTAGTTTGTGTTTAACTGTGTGTCTGCAGAGTTGGGCTAGGCTTTGGAGTAAGTACTGACACCCACTCTACATATAGGATTTTCCCTTGTTTAGTACATTAGGTTTAGGGGTGCTGAGCTCCCTGTGTTTTGTTTTGAGACAGCCAAAATAGAGAGGTTTTGTTTTCACTTTGGTCTTTGAGTTAGTAATCCCTGTTTAAAGCCTTGTCAACTCTCGTATAAATAAATAACTTTTCCACCATACCAAGTACATTTGGTTTATGCGTACATCCCCTTTCCCCTAGTGAGCTGGGACGTAACAAGGCCAGATAGTTAAATCTATGTTTCATCAGACTAGAGAATGCGCCTCATGGCCTGAGAGTCCTTCGGGTGCCTTTTGGCAAACTCCAGATCGGCTGTCATGTGCCTTTTACTGAGGAGTGGCTTCCGTCTGGCCGCTATACTATACAGACCTGATTGGTGGAGTGCTGCAGAGATGTTTCTTCTTCTGGAAGGTTCTCTTCTCTCCACAGAGACAAGCTGGAGCTCTATCAGAGTGACCAACGGGTTCTTGGCCCTATGATTTGCTGGGCAGCCAGCTCTAGGAAGAGTCCTGGTGGTTCCAAACTTCTTTCATTTACAGATAATTAAGGCGACTGTGCTCATTGGGATCTTCAACGTGTTATACATTTTTCTGTACCCCTCCCCACATCTGTGCCTCAATACCATTCTGTCTACAGACAATTCCTGGGACTGCATGCACTGTTAACTGTGGGATCTTATATAGACAGGTGTGTAGCTTTCCACATCATGTCCAATCAACTGAATTTACCACAGGTGGACTCCAGTCGAGTTGTAGGATGATCCGTGGAAACGGGACTCACCTGAACTCAATTTTGAGGGTCATGGCAAAGGCTGTGAATACTTGTACATGTTTTTTAGGTTTTTAATTTTTAATAATTTTGGAAAGATTTCAAACAAACTTCTTTTATCTTGTCATGGTATTTTGTTTGTAGAATTTTGATGAACATAATAAATTTTGTACCCCGCCTTTTGCCACAATGTCAGCTGGGATTGGCTCCAGCCCCCCGCAACCCTGTATGCATGATAAGCAGTTGACGATGGATGGATGGATAATGAATTTCATCCATTTTGGAATAAGGCTGTAACATAACAAAATGTGGGAAAAGTAAAGAGCTGTGAATTCCTTCCGGATGCACAGTAACTTTTGTTAAGAATTTGTGCTAAATAAAAATGAATCGAAATGAATAAGTAGAGGACATTTATTTATTGACATAAATATATGGTAAGTAATGACTGTCAGTCCTTACCAGCTATGACAATAATTCCTTGTAATATAATTAATTACAATTAACATGACCTGGACCCAGATGAACTGCAAGGCAAGTTTATTTGTATAGCACATTTCAACAACAAGGTAATTCAAAGTGCTTTACATCAAACATAAAAGCAACAGGGAAATATAAAAAGGTTTAAAAGCAACATAAAATATAAAAAGTTACAGTGCAGTGTACAATCAGGGTTAAAAGAGTTAAATGGAAAATAAAAACAGGCTGAGGGGTTGAGCAAATAATTGAGTTACAATAATTCTGAAAAAAAGAGTAAACAGAGGAGTACACTTATTCCACTCTCTCTCTCTAGTCTGTACTTGGGTCCACAGCAATCTTTGGGTCCACTGAAACTCCAAAAACCCTCGGACACTACAGAGAAACCAGGACATGTCTGTCCGCAGGCCACTTTAATCCAGTTATACTCTAGACCTGCGCGTTAACAGGTGGACCGAGGTTCCTGCAAATCACTCGGGCACGAGATTTAAGATCACTTCCTTCACTCTGTTCAATCTCACTCCCACAATCCCCCAACTCAATTAGCTACTAATTTCTCACTGTGTATATATTAATTAAAAGCAATGATAAAAAGCTAAAAAGAAAACAGGACAGTAAAAGTTACAGTGCAGTGTAAGTTATCAATAAAAAGACAAATCGTAAATATTTAATTAAAAGCAATGGTAAAAAGAACTGAATCAGCTGCAGCTGATGGATTTCAGGGAGCCCTGTAAGGACACTGTTACAGTAGTCAAGTCGACTGAAGATAAATGCATGGATAAGTCCTTTAATCCTTGATATATTCTTCAGGTGATAGTAGGCTGACTTTGTAATTGTCTTAATGTGGCTCCTCAAATTCAGGTCTGAGTCCATGACTACACCAAGATTTCTGGCTTGATTTGTGGTTCTAAACACTACAGATTGAAGTCGAGCGCTGACTTTCAATCGTTCCTCCCTGGCTGGTGAAATGGTTATGTAAAGTCGAATGCAGCACTGAGATCCAATGAGACTGAAATTCTGCCACTGTCAGTGTTTAAATGGATGTCATTGAAGACCTTAACAAGAGCCGTCTCAGTGCTGCGGTGTGATCGAAAAAACCTGACTGGAAGACCTCAAAACAGTTATTTAGTGCCAAGAAAGCACTAAGCTGTTGAAAAAATAGCCTTTTCAATGATTTTACTTAAAAATGGGAGATTTGATATGGGCCTATAATTGCTCATTAGTGAACTGTCTAGATTGCTCTTTTTTAAGAGTGGCTGAATGACTGCAGTTTTCAGGGCCTGTGGGAAAAAACCTGAGAGGAGAGACAATTTGTAGTAGATCTGAGGCCATGCATTTAGACACATTTTTGAAAAAACCTGTTGGCAAAATATGATGGCAGCATGAGGAGGATTTCAGATGTTGTATTATGTCCTCCAGGTTTTTATGGTTAATATAATCAAATTGTCTCATGCTATATGAATTGTTTTTAAGTGGACACAGGGACAAGACATATCCTGTAACTGATATGGAGGCACTGATTTCTTGTCTAATTGTTTGAATTTTGTCTGTGAAGAAGGAAGCAAATTCACTGCAGGCCCTGGTGGATAGAAGGTCAGAGGCTACAGACACAGGAGGGTTGGTTAGCCTGTCGACAGCAGCAAACAGGACACGTGCATTATTAGTGTTTTTGGTGATGATGTCAGAGAAGAAGAACCACCAATTTCTCAGCTCTAAATTATAAATGCGAAGTCTCTCTTTATAGATGTCATAATGAACCTGAAGATTTGTTTTCCGCCACCTGCGTTCAGCTTTTCGACACTATCTTTTTTGAGTTCTAACCAGCGTGGCATTTCTCCATGGAGATCTTCTCTTACCAGAGACCACCTTCACCTTGGCTGGTGCAATGGCATCAATAACATTTGTAATTTTAGAACTGAAATTATCTATAAGCTCATTGACTGAGACCCGTGAGAGGGCGGGTGTTGAGGACAAAGCCTCCATAAATTTTTCACTAGTGTTTTCAGTGATATGCCGTTATGTGATCACCTCTGTTTGTACATTTGCACTGTTATCTTGGTCCAACCAAGTTTCAGTTAAAAACATGAAATTAAGATTGTGAGTGATTATTAAAACATTGATTAAAAATGTTTTTTCCTGCCAAAGACCTAACATTTAACAAAGCTAATTTTAGTGTGTGAAAAACATTATCTGGCCCACTTTTTTCTACAGGCTGCGGCTGACGAGGAATTAATACTAAACTTGTAGGATATGTTGAGTCACCGTGCTTTTTCTGTTACCTGTGAAGACAGGGATGGAGAAGACTACCAGCACACTGGGCCCCGGCTTGTCCTGGGAAGAGTCATGAGTGCTATTTTCCTTGTAGCCTGGACCCAGCACATATCAGACAGAGCTTACTTGGCGTTTTCGTCATTGCAGAGCGGGATGGCGGGTTGTGCGCTGTATTTGTGACACGTGTCAAACCTGGAGGACTTAAACTTAACTGGTGGAGGTGGATGGTGAGGGGGGTTTAGGGTAGAGAAAATGGGAGTGGAGCGAGGGATGGTGCGTGGAGTAAATTTGGTCCCAGCTCTAACCAGGTCTTCCATGTGATCAGTGAAGTCCAACAGGGGGGAGAGGGGAGAAAGGGTGTCTGGAGATAAGGGTGACCTAGATGGGGATTGGGGGGGGTAGAGATGTTGAATCCTCACTGTTTTCAGTGAGGGAGGTGGAGGCTCTTCTTCTTGGCTCAGATGTCTCCCGTGATCAGAGCTCTCTTCCGGTGGGGGCTGAGGAGGCTCTCCTTCAAGGTTTCTGGTGTGTTGTGTTATGTGTCTATGAAGATTCTCAGTCATCCAGGTCATAGTTATCCAACGAAGGTTAAAATGAAGGGCAACTGGACTTGGTTGAAGCTACTGGAAGACGTTTCGTCCCTTATCCAAAGGACTTCTTCATTTCTGACTGACTGGCAGGGAAACTCAGCTATTTAACCTCAGTGGGGTCGTTATCCCGGGTCATCGATACCGCTGGTTCGTTAATGTTCCTTGTTGCTGTGACGACAGTCGTTAAGACTACCTGTGGCCAAGACTGAACGACCATCGTTGGTATCTTCACCTGAGGCCAATAGGTTACGTTTGTTGAGTTTCCTGGGAAGTGATGAAAGGACAGCATTGTAAGGGGATAAGTGGTGGCGTAGACCCCCTCCCCTGTTCAATGACGGCTTCTCGACCCTGGTGTAGATGCTTCCTTGACACCTCTTTCAAACCATCCATCTTCTCTGTCTGAAATGTGCACCTGGTGGTCCTCAAACGAGTGTCCTCTGTCCTTCAGATGTAAGTAGACTGCAGAGTCTTGACCTGAGGAGTTGGCCCTTCTGTGTTGAGCCATGCGTTTGTGTCGTGGTTGTTTAGTCTCCCCAATATACAGGTCTGTGCATTCCTCACTGCATTGGACCGCATACACTAGATTGCTTTTCTTGTGTTTGGGTGTGCGGTCTTTGGGGTGGACCAGCATCTGTCTTAGTGTGTTCTTGGGTTTAAAAAACAC
>NC_060150.1:49370805-49377727 GCF_021292245.1 Micropterus dolomieu | reverse complement strand
ATACAAACGGTAATATTGTTCACGGGTGATGGTGTTGTCCTTCTGTAACTGTTGTAGACATTCTATGGCCTTTTTCTTGTATCCGCTGGTTGGGTCTCATCTCAGTGTCTCATACGTGTTTGTGTCCATTAGTTTTGTGTTGACTTTGTTCTGGTAGTCCGCTGTGTGAAGGACTACCGTGCATCTTCCTTTGTCAGCAGGTAGGATAGTGATGTTTTGATCCTTGCTCAGAGATGTCACAGCCTTCCTTTCTTGGATGGTGAGGTTGGAAGGGGGGGCCTTCGCATTAGAAAGGGCTGCAGATACCTTTAGTCTGAGCTGTTCCGCTTCTGTTTCTGTTAATTTGTTTTTCCTAATGGCCGATTCTGTGGCTGTGATGAGGTCTACTATCGGTAGTTGCTGTGGTGTAATGGCAAAGTTTAATCCTTTGGCCAGAACGTCTTTCTCTGGTTGGGTGAGTTCCCTATCTGACAAGTTTTTCACCCATCTGTTGTCTGTTTCATGTGTTGTGGGGTTATTGTCCTTTCTCCTCCAAGACAATTCTCCTGTTTTGTTAGTGCAGCTCGCTCTGGACTGTAGGTTTTGGAATTTCCGGGTCTGTCTTTCTTTGCTCTTGTTGTGCTGAGATAGCTGTGCTGGTGTTGTGCTTTCTCCAGGATTATTCCGGCTCTGTGTCCTTTTACCGTGGAGCCTAAGTGTAGGCTGTTGGGAATAAGTTTGTGTTGTCTGCATCTCAGGTTGAATCGTAGGTGATTCCTGTAGTCTGCAATTTTCCTAGCTGTCCTTTCATACTCCCGTACCAATCTGAGGGTGTTCATCCCAAAATGATTAGCAAGATGTCTATGAAGATTCTCAGTCATCCAGGTCATAGTTATCCAACGAAGGATGTCTTGTTCTTGTTTAGATTCCTCTTGTCTCTTGTCCTTGGAAGAGGGAACAGATGAGTGACGCAGAAAGTAAAACAGGTTTTACTCCTGACTTGTTAAGGCGAAGTCCATCTGCCTTAAAAAGATGTCTGCGGTCCCACAGAAAGTAAAAGTTTTCGATGAAATGCACTGAGTGGACAGTACATGCTGTTGAGAGCCACGTGTTCAAAGCCATCAATCTGCTGAATCTCTCTGCTCTTCTTCGGATTGGTGGTATAGGGCCACTGATAAACACCTGAGCATTCAAAGAGCTGACTGTGTTCAACAGATTATTAAAATCCTCTTTCAACACTTCAGACTGTTGCTTCACAACATCATTGGTCCCGACTGCAGAAAATAAATGAATGGACTAACTGTTTTGAATAAATCCACTGTCACTACACTGCCCTTAGTTTATAGATGTGCAGCGTCTCCTAATAGCCACATACAAAAAATGTATAAAGGCAAAAATATTCAAGATCTGTGAATAAACTGAGTCTTTTTTGAGGGAACTAAATTCAAAGTTGATTCAGACTTTAAAACCAGCAGATACTCTGATGCTGATTTGACTAACTCTCATCAGGTTCTGCTGAATTTGCTTTTACTCAGTTATAATGAAGTCAGAATGTGTGTAAAACTTAATAACACTTACTGTATTTTAAGTTAAGAACTACACTTTGTCCTCCATATGTACCAGAGAATAAAGCAGCTTTACGTTCACACTGAGAGGAGGAAGGTTCTCTGTTCTGGTTGCAGCTTCTTCTAGCCTGGCAAGAAAGCCATCACATAATAATGATCTTAAACATCCCGTAGCTAACATTTATCACCCTTTATTGCACGCTTTATTTTGATAGCAAATATTACCGCAATATTTACGTAAGCTTATACATTTTGATAGCATTGATGAATTTCTGACGCAGGAAACTACTTCTTAATTTCAACCTCATGTGCAGACTGCATAATGTCATCAGGACATCTCATTTGTTATTTACTCAAGGCATAAAATACCACACTAACAATAAAACCATCCACAATACTCAGTGACAATAATATCTCCCAGTGTCTCAAACCAAGGAGGAAGTAAGAGAATCAGGCAGCCTCTGTCTTCTCAAACACCAATGATTGATAACTTAAACCTTTTGTCATAATAACAAGGTCTCACATTTTATTATTTGGTGAATGCAGTGAGCTTCTGTACGGAGAGACCCTGTTCCTTTACAAGTATCATGTAGCCCGTGTCAACCACAAAATATAAAAAAACTGACCTTCTGGTCCTGAGCTGGTGTCTGGCAGACTCTGCACAAGGTCGTTCCTGGGTAGTTCCTCTAAAACCTTCTTGGTCACCTTCAGAGCTCCATGAAGATTATAGGCGTTCACCATAAGATCCACAGTGTCCTGCCTTTCTGCCTTCTCCAGCTCGAACACTTTAATGGTTCCCTTCCATCCTTCCAGGATGTCGGGCTGCTTCAGATACCATTTGAACTTTGTGAATTCCTCGTCACTTAAATCCTCCAGAGTCTTCAAAACGTCTTTCGCTGTCATCGTGGCTCCCTGCTAAAGTCAGGCAGTAATTTTAGACCTGAAGGAAAATTGTAACACAAATTTTTTAGAGCAGCAGCAAGAGTTCTGATTGGCTGTCACAGGATCTGTGTTTGTAGTTGGTAGTATTTGTGTGTAGAATCTGGCCAGTCAGAGCTCCTGCTGCTGCTCTCTGTTACTGTCATTTAGATGTGGCAAACTTCTTTCAAAAGAAAAGAGCCATATTTGACAAAAGGAAAACTCAATGGAAAAGGAAATGTTAGCATAATGCTAATGAATCGTCAGATTACTTAATCCATTCATTCACAATCACATGTTTTAGATCTTGAAATAAAGCCTAGCTGTTGTTTTTAGCTATGCTGCACAGCTCACGACACCAAAAAACACTGAGCAACACGGCTGAGGCTGAATGTCATTAGTCATTAGCCTATACAACAACTCAAGAATACAATTCAAGCCTCTCCTCCAAGAGGGTCTGACATTACAACATAAAGTTTTCTGAATTTGTCTCATGGTAAAGAAAAAAGAACAGCTGGTGTTCTCTGATTGGCTGATTGGTGTGTGTAGTTTTGTACAATGAAAACCCAGCTGATCAGGATTCAGGCTCTTAAACCAGTTCTGACTCTCTCTCGTCTCAGCACTGAAGTCAGCTCAGAATGAAATTGAACTTGTTTACTGCTGCTGTTTTAATTGGATTAAACTCATCATGAAAAGTCTAATTTTGGTCAAAAAGTCATAGATCATAGAATAATTAGCAACTGAATTTGTGAATATTCAGATCTACAAGTAGTAAATACCAGTGTAGAATACCAGAATGAAGATGTTTCTTCATGAAAGGTGTGTCAGAAGAAGAAAAACAACAGGTCAGTTACTAAGTGAGGGAGAACAAGCTTAGGACACTATGTAACAAACACAAACTGCATCAACAAAGAGATGAGAGATGACTAACCAACAGATATCTGACACATTTTCAGAAGACATTTCCTCTGTAGTGATTAAACAACACCACCATCACTGTTTGATGGCTGAATTTCAAGGATCAGATCACATTTCTTCAAGTCTTAATATCTTTATCCACATGTATGTTGACAGTGTTGGTGGCTATAATCATTCCACCTGTTCATATTGACTAAAGTGAAGCCTAAAGTGAAGCCTACAAACACAGAGGGAAGTTTGCAATAAAACAGACTTCAACATCATATTATCCTCAGTATTTGGACTGTTGAAGACCAGAGGAATTCACTACATGCTGCTTTGTCTTTCCCTGGCGATGAGGTCACTATTCATTTCTGACTGACTGAAAACATTTAAAATGTTCCTCTTTTTCCAAGTCAACTATATCTAGTCAGTGTGCTACTAGTCCGATAATCTGAAATTAATGATGTTACCATGGCAACTGCTATGGAATTCACATCCACATCAGCTTGCAGAGACTTTCTACCTTCATCTGTATAGTAAACACCGAGAGCTAAAAGGATCCGTCCAATCATTGATCAGCACTTAAAACTGAAAACTCATCATCACTCCATCATTTTTCCCATCATTTCTGCTGGAGAAATGACAAATATCAGCTGCTTCTCTCTGTTTCATATCAGGTCAGTTGAATCCCTTAGGCTTGTTGGATGCTGCTCTGACTAAAGAATCAGTTAGAAAACATTACTGGGCTTTTCTCAGCACTTTCTGCCCTCACACTATTCAATATGATTACTAGTGCTTTGTTATTGACAGAGATGCTGCTTGTTCTCATTGATCAGGAAGAACGAGAGCAGAAAGCTGCCATCAGCTGCTCTACTTCTACTATCAGACCACTAGATGGCCTCATGGAACTGATGGAGGGTTTTACTCTCTGCTTCCTGATACTTTATGTGGCAGCCATCTTTCATCCAGACATTTGGATGATTCAGGAGAAGAAACCAGTTTGTGTCAAACCAGGAGTGCCTTCGGCTCCAACAAAATGTTCAAACTGTTTATTTAATTGGAAACGGTGGCATGTTGAACACCCTGTTTTGCATACATAAGCACTGCACTGCCTTTTAAATATGGCAGGGTTTATTGAAATGTTGCTGCCGTTTGGGTAATGCCTCTGACCCACCAAAGAGACCAAAAGTACATCAAAGCCTGTTTCATACCGCTTCTAGGAAACATATTGTTTAACCTGGAAACTGTAACAGAATGGTGCGCTCAGTTTTCAGAGTGAACGTGCTCTGGAGGACTTGATGGGTATCGCCCTAGAGTTGTAGTTACTCACTATGACCACTGAAGGGCAGTGAAGAATCACCAGTTTATTCTACTCTTCCTCCTCTACTTCCTCCATTCCTCCTGTCCCCCACCTCCCTCCCCCTCTCCTCTAACAGTAGCTGGCAGCAAACAGACCTGAAAACTGGTTTCCTGCGTTCCACAGCTGACAACAAGATAACAGACCTTTAGTTGAAGCAGAGAGAGGCTTGATTTATTGGCACCACTTGAGTTTTTCCTCAAGTTGTTTTTACAGTGAAGGCGAATCAAATCACACAAGGAATACAAGGTCTGAAGAAACAACTACTAGAGACAGAATGGCTTCCACAGTTTTATTAAATTAATTAAGTTTAATTAAATTAATTAATTAAAGGCTGACCTGTAAAAAGAATCTTCATAAATGGTTAAAAAAATTGTCTAGCAGTTCCATTAACATACAGTAAAATATAAATTATTCTATAAAATTATGCTTTGACAGCCCAACTTTTGTAAAAATTGTAGCAAGATAATGCTGCACTAATACGTTTGAGATTCATTATTTGAATGGCTGCTGTCTTTTAAATGACACTAAACTCATTCTGTATCTCCAACATCTGAGTGTCCAAGTGTAGATTTCTCATCTGAGTGTCATAAAGTGAGTGTAAAGCTGCTTGTTGCTGTAAATAAAGGGCTTCATCAACAAAAAAGAATGAACCTAAGCTTACCAAGATATCAGGGATTCTCTTACATAGGAGGCCTCAAACAACCCCGCATTTATTTTTAAATAGTGAACAGTCTGATTCTTTTCAAAAACTCTTTGGTACAAATGAAGGAACCGAGTGCCCAATTTCCCTGCCTGCCCTAAACCCACTCCCCTTTGTGTGATCAGTGAGAAGCAGCCAGTCACAGAGGCAGATGTGGCGGGAAAATGAGCCAAACTCTGCAGATCACGGACATTAGGTCTGGCAACACGAGTCATTTAGTGCTGTTAAACCTCATCTACACATGCTAAATTAAATTATACTGGTTCTTTTGAGTGGTTCTCTAAAATGAACAGATCCATAAGATCCTGCTCCCTCCAAAGAGCTGTGATTCTTTTTCTCTATTTTCAAAGGTAAAAACATCAGACTCACTCAGCTTGTTCCTGTGGATGTCCATCCGATCAGCAGCTTGATGGAGTCTCGTCCAAGTTTGTCTGTAAAGAGAGAGCCCTGCTCATTTATATTATGGTGACTCCTCATCAGTCATGTATCTCCAGCTGCTGTCTCACCATCAGAACTGATTTCATCAGAACATGCAGTCTGACTGGTCAGAAGACACAAACAACGTCAGTTCCATAGAGACCAGTTCACGTGGTGTTGAAGTCTGGCAAGCTGTGACATGTAATTTACAGTGAGATGGAACATTTCTGCAAACCTGTACTACTCTACATTAGGCTCAGTTTCATACTTTTCTTGTGTTGTCTCACTGACTGCTGGTTTTGTTTTCTGAGGTCACTGAGTCATATTCTCTCATCTTGGCCAGGACATCCTTGTAAAAGAGATTAAAAATCTCAATGGATTTCTTTCCTGGTAAACTAAAGGTTAAATAAAAATAATAAATAACTTCAGTCAAAAAGCCACATTATAATAAAAATAATAATCTTTATTTATAGAGCACTTTTCAAAACAATGTTACAAAGTGATTCCACAAGAGCAAAGATAATAAAAAATAAAATAAGGTATACAGTAAAATCAGGAAGAAACTTATGAAATTAATATATAGTTAAAAGAAAAGTAGATAAATAATTAAAATCAACTAAAATCAGGAAAAGCTCTCATATGATAGTATAAGCCTCGAGGCCCTGACTAAAAACTGTACGTGCTGGTGTGTATGAGACTAAAAGGTCACATTCATATACAGTGGGTATGGAAAGTATTCAGACCCCTTTAAATTTTTCACTCTTTGTTTCATTGCAGCCATTTTCCAAAAATCAAAAAAGTTCATTTTATTTCTCAGTAATGTACACTCAGCACCCCATCTTGACAGAAAAAAACAGAAATGTAGAAATTTTTGCAAATTTATTAAAAAAGAAAAACTGAAATATCACATGGTCATAAGTATTCAGACCCTTTGCCGTGACACTCATATTTAACTCAGGTGCTGTCTATTTCTTCTGATCATCCTTGAGATGGTTCTACACCTTCATTTGAGTCCAGCTGTGTTTGATTATACTGATTGGACTTGATTAGGAAAGCCACACACCTGTCTATATAAGACCTTAC
>NC_060150.1:49352026-49370705 GCF_021292245.1 Micropterus dolomieu | reverse complement strand
CTGACTTAAACCCAATTGAGCATCTCTGGAGAGACCTGAAAATGGCTGTCCACCAACGTTTACCATCCAACCTGACAGAACTGGAGAGGATCTGCAAGGAGGAATGGCAGAGGATACCCAAATCCAGATGTGAAAAACTTGTTGCATCTTTCCCAAAACGACTCATGGCTGTATTAGATCAAAAGGGTGCTTCTACTAAATACTGAGCAAAGGGTCTGAATACTTATGACCATGTGATATTTCAGTTTTTCTTTTTTAATAAATTTGCAAAAATTTCTACATTTCTGTTTTTTTCTGTCAAGATGGGGTGCTGAGTGTACATTACTGAGAAATAAAATGAACTTTTTTGATTTTTGGAAAATGGCTGCAATGAAACAAAGAGTGAAAAATTTAAAGGGGTCTGAATACTTTCCGTACCCACTGTATATATATATGTTAGTATATTAGGGCTGACCCCAAATAGTCAAAGATTCAATGCTTCAATGGGTGGAGCCTGATTCGACTGTCAATTTCACACTTGAAGCTTTGCAGCAAAACAAGGCCATATGGGGGTGCTCAGTGTCTGATTGTACATAGAACTACCAGTTTTCTGACAATAAGTTAATATACTGCCTATTACAATATATATTTCAACGTATAATGCTGTAAATAAACATTAAAAAGAAAAACAACTTTCAAGAAAGGTTTTTAAAGTGCATAAATAAATCGAAATTTGTAACCCTAACCCTGGGTCGTCAGTGCGCATGTGTAGGCGTAGCATGTATGTTTGTAGTGGCAGAAGACGAACACTCCCGCGGTGAATAAAAAGGTTTACAGTTTATGAACAATGTCTCTAAGTAAGGGCTGCATGATTTCTTCAACACTGTGACATCTGAGCACCAACCTTCATTTATGTACAGAGTCCGCCTCCCCTTGTTAGGGGTCATGTTTTTACTTTAGCGGTAGAACCCTTCTATGTTTGTGTGTTTTAGTTATTATTATTATTATCATACCGCGTAAGTCCGATTTACTTAAAATTTCTCACACAGGTGCATCTCAATGTGCTCTGCAAAAAAGCCTCTGGGACCATTAAGGTCCGCCTAGAGTTTTTTTCCGCCATTTTGAATTTTTTGAAAATCACATTTTTGACATCTCCTCCTAGACCGTAGCTCCGATTGCCAACAAATTTTCAGAGAATCATCATTGGATCAAGCTGATTAAAAAGCATGTCGATATCTCAACTACTTTTCAAGATATGGACCAATGAACTTTGAAAGGACGTGGCTCTGGACATAAATGACCACAAATCAGCAACCGTAGGGCCAATCATCACAAAACTCACCGAATATGTTCAGATAGGTGCCCCGGAAAAACCTGGACAGTTTGATGTACATACGTTACTAGGGGGCGCTACAAGTGCAGAAAAGGTGCTTAGCATTACAGACACAACACTATAAATCCCATATTCATTCTACAATCATCACAAATCTCTCAGGATATGTCCTCATAAGTAAATGAAACATGCCCTGAAAGTTTAATTCAAATCAAACACCCGGGGGCGCTATAAATGCAAACAAACTGCAGGGGATAAAACGCAAAATAGGCTACAAAATACATATTGTTTGTCCAATCAACACAAAACTTGCAGATATGTCTACTTAAGCACCTCACACATACACTGAAAGTCTCATTCAAATTGACCACTAGGAGGTGCTATAAATGCATAATAATTGGATGTGGAATGAAACAAATCAAGCTATAGATCAGAAAATGCTTGTCCAATCGTTAAAAAACTTTACGAGCAGAATGTGTTTCGTAACAATTTGCAACCATATGTGGGAAATTTTTTTGATGGCGATATTGCGAAAAAAGGTATGAACCCATGAATCGCTGCTTGTGGCTATATTTTTTCCAGTGAGCTCCATTACGCGATCCGCCCGGGAAAGATTAAAACCCCGGTAGGCGAAGTGCGCTGTCCGGGATGTGCTCAGTGAGCAGGACTAGGTAAAACAGAGGAGGGCAGAAGTTGAAGTTACTTTTGTTGAGGAGCAGCAGTTCATCCATTTTGTTGGCCACAATCATCATTACTTTTATTAATAACCAGCAGATGGTAGTATTTGTTTTGCCATTTAAGGGAACCCGATGACCAGGATCTCTGTTTTGTCTGAGTTCAGCTGGAGGAAATTATTTGACATGCAATTTTTGACATCTGAGAGACAGTTGGTAAAGTTAACTCACCATTCCAGGGTCTGTGGATCTGACGGGCAGGTACATCTGTGTGTCATCAGCATAAATATGAAAAGAGACACTATGTTTCTAGATAATGTATGAGTAAGGGGAAGCAAATACAAGGAAAATAAAATGGAACCTAAGACTGACCTGAGGCACATCATATTTAACTGAACGAAATGAAGAAACGTAGTTATTTACAGAGACACAGAACCTCCTATTTGACAGGTAGGATGAAAACCATTCTAGGGCAGTACCAGAGATCCCCACCCAGTGACTTATTCTGTCTAACATGATGTTGTGATCAATGGTGTCAAAAGCAGCACTAAGGTCCAGGAGTACCAGGACTGAGCACAGGCCATCATCAGCAGACATTAAAAGGTCATTAGTGACTTTAAGCAGGGCAGTTTCAGTGCTGTGGTACTTCCTGAAACTTCCTGAAAACTTTTAGAATATTTTTTATTTTCCAGTGTGCAGAGCAGTTCTTTGGACACAATTATTTCTAAAATCTTGCTATAAAAGGTAATTCAGAAATTGGTCTAAAATTTTGAGGGAGGCAGGGATCCAAACCAGGAGTTTTTAATAGTGGGTTCCCACAAGCAGTTTTAAAACAAACAGTGACCGGTAGATGGGGAGCTGTTAAAAATAGAAAGCAGACAGGGCCTTACAGAATCCATTACTTTTAGTTAAAACTTTGTTGGTTATACATCAAGGGGGCTGGAAGACACTCTCATTTGTGATTCTGTTTTAGAAGCTCAGACAAATCAATAGGATAAAACTGGTAAAAACTATCTTGTTGTTGGTGAGTGATCTCTGAGTAAGATGCAGAGGAGGTAATAGAGGCTCTACTTGTCAACACTTTCAGCTGAGGTACAAGGAGGGGCTGGGTTGGATTATGTTGATGTGTAGAAATTAGTTCAGAAAATAGTGTGTTCTTACATGCATAACCATGTTACTGTAGTTTAATCATAAATCCTTCATACTGAGGTAATGGACTTGGAGACTAGATTTTTTCCATCTGTGCTCTGCTTTCCTGCATTCCCTTTTAAAGACGCAAATTGTTGTTTATCCAGGGCTGCTTACTAGCTGTAGGCTAGGTCTAACCTTTAGAGGTGCAATAAGGTTTAATGAGGACAAGCAAATATGATTGAACTAGTCAGCCAGATCATTGGTGTGGGAATCAGACAGGTGTTGGCTTTGACACTGAAACAATGTGCAAAACTTTAAAACGCTTTGTTCATTAAGGATGTGAGAACACGGGGAGCTTGGTGACGCAGTATGGTGTATGAGTAACAGGTGATTCACAGTTAAACACTATACATTTGTGGTCAGATATAGTCATATTCAGTAATTCCACAGAGGAAATGCTGACATCTAGGGAAAAAACCAACGGTTATGTTTGCCCATAGACATGTTGTTTAAAGTTAAAAGAAGTGGTTAAAAAGTTGCATGAACATTGGTGAGGTCATCAACCTTAATATTAAAATCGCCACAAAGAACAATGCTGTCATAATTTAAAACAAGAGTAGACAAAAGTTCAGGAAGTTCTGATAAAAATCCTCCAGGCAGTTTTGGGGGCAATAAATGATTCCAAATTCCTCATGGTGTACATGATGACATTTAAAGATTTTTCTATGCACACTCACTAGGCCACCACCACCACCACCACTTCCCCTGGGTTTGCTGAAACAATCATATTGAGGAGGTTCAGCCAGCAGGTTACGTTATTAGTTTGCAACCAGGATTCAGTTAAAAACATAAAATCTAGATAAAATAAAATAATTTAAAATGAAAGCTATCTCACATTGAAAGGTGTATTTGAACTGGGTGCTGAAATTGGTGCATTTGTCTTGGACTTTTCCATATTTTATGACTTATCTACAGTGTTACAATGACAGATGTTCATGTTAAACATGGCCAGAGCTTCAAATATCGAGGTTACGTAAAAGAAAAGCAAAAACCTCAGATTTCCTCCTGTTCTAATGGCTCTATTCTATCCCGACTCGTCACATATTAACGCTTGGTCAAGGCCCTTTGGTGTCGCTTTTAAAATGCCCTTTAAGTGCAATTTATACTTCTGTGTCAAATCGACGGCGTAGCCTCTGCGTAGCCCCCTAACCTATGTCTTCACCTACGGCATAGCCTGACATGCACCTCCTCAAAAATGTAACTACACATCGAGGCAACGCGGACCATAAGCACTGCGATTGGTCGGCTGGATAGCTTTGCAATGCCTTCGAGACGGCAGAAAGTGCCTGTGCTTTGGCCAAAACGGCAGCTGTAACACGGTGCATCAATATATGTGACCGTCACGACCCGAGTGAAATGAATCGTTTCCCTGTCGGAAAGTGATCCACTTGGTCGATAACATTTGAAAAGGCTACACCAGCCGCACGTATACAATTTTACCCCCATTCAGGTTAGCGGAGCGCTAAACCGGAAGTTAGCCTGCTTGGCAGGCAAAAGTCAACATAGTGGACACTGTAGCGCTACCGCTCACTAGTGTTTGGGGGTGTTATTGCAGACTGACTGGTTAAGGTTAAGAAAAGGTCATGGTTTGGCAATTTACATAACTCGTGTAACTTAAATAAAAATATTTAATGTTGACTATAAATTTCATACAGAATAACAGACAGAGCCTGAAATGAGGGCCTCCATGAAAAACTAGTATAAGACAGAATTTTTTTTTTTTTTGACTTTGAATCATGCAAGGCTGCCATACATGAGTCACAGAACCACAATATAGCACTGTAAAGCAGTATAATAGGTCTCCTTTAAACCTTAATAGATTATTACGATTTATGTGCGGGATGTGCACATGTACAGGTCCATGCATTATGATTACAGGCATATCAAAAGTCTTTGGAACTATGCTGGGAGGAGACAGCTTTACATGCCGGCAGGTGGAGCTAGTGGTCGAGTAGCCAATTGTCAGTAGGTGCATTTGACTTCATGCAGTGCCTTGCAACGCTGATTTAACGTGATGCATAATTAGTCACACCCGTGGCTAACTGATACCATCCTTTGGTTCTGTACTGATCTCAGAGCCGCTGAAAGAAAATGGCAAAGAAAACAAAGACCCCGCCGACCTTAAGGGCTACCAATTGCTCCTACCCTCCTTCTCAACAAGCATCAGTGCTGCCAAAACTGCGTTCTATAATAACAGAATTAGCAGTGCCACTGACTCTAGGAAATTATTTTCCACTTTTAAAGCGCTACTAAATCCTCCTCCACCACCCACAAACTTGTCTGCTGATACCTTTGCTGCCTTCTTCACAGGCAAAGTGGAGGCTATAACTAGTCAACTCTCTAAAACACTCTCCCTCTCTGACTTCAAGAAACTCTTGAAAACTCATCTCTTCTGAGAATACTTCCTCTTATAACACCTCTAACTCCTAATCTCTAATATGCAGTTCCTGTCCATTTACCCATTGATGTGATTAGAACTATGAGCTCTTACTCAAAGCCCAAATCGTTTGCTGGACACCACCTCGACAACCAGCGGCGGAATGACGACATGCGGCTATACATGTCATCACTGGTCAGATTTGGCAGGGGTCCAGAGAAAACTACGGTGTCTGACATTGTTTTTGCATATGTACACACCGACTCAACATTAATCTTAGTGACCTCCGATTGGCGTAACCGGGAGTCATTACCGCCGACGTGAATAACAGTCTTACTATATTTATGTTTATCCTTAGCCAGCAGTTTCAAATAAGACTCAATGTCGCCCGCTCTGGCCCCAGGGATGCACTTAACTATGGCCGCTGGCTTCGCTAACTTCACGTTTCTCAAAATGGAGCTGCCAATGATCAGAGTTAGTTTCTCAGCGGGTGTGTCGCTGAGTGGGGAAAATCTGTTAGAAACGTGAACAGGTTGATGATGCCCCGTGGACTTTGAATGCTTACGACTATTGTTCAGTGACCGGCGGTGTGTCCAGGTGTGCTGCATGAGTGATAAGTCATTTACGTAAGACATGTGGAGAAACAGAGAGGAGTAACCAATCTGGAACATTTATTTAAGAACGGCCAGCTCATGAACTTTGACTTGTTAAATGATGGATACACCCGACCATTGTTTCTTTCAATATATTCAACTATAAGACATTGTTAGAGAGAAAAATTATCATTGCATTTCTTGTAACAAACCCCCTGCCTCTTCTTAAAACTCCATAAACTGAAACCAAAAAAACATTATCTCAAATATATAAGCTTTTATTTTCTCTTGATAATGCAATATCAATCCCAATAGATAAATGGTTGTCCAATCATAATTTACATGACACTTTAATAGACTTGGAAACTATATGCAATAATTCAATGACACAGAATGTCAATGCTCAACTAATTCAATACAAGATTTTACATAGAGCACACTTCATTACACATCAACAATATCGCACAGACTTCGAAAATGATAACACTTGCAGACACTGTTCAAAATCAATAGATGATTACATTCATTCACTCTGGTCATGTCCATTCATTCATTCCTTTTGGTTGGAAGTCCTGACCACTCTATCCCTGACAGCTCCTTAGTTGCTTTGTTAGGTGATTTGTCTTTAATTCATATTTCACTCATACAAAAACCTTTCCTTCTTGTATCCTTAACACTTGTTAAAAAAGGTAATCCTTTTAACTGGAAAGATAGAACAAAAATATCAATTAAATACTGGATCAATCTACTCAATAACATTTGTCACTGGAAAAAGCTACAGCAACAATAAAAGGACAACTTCCATCTTCTAAATTTTTTTTCTTATTTCATAGTCAATCTTGGTAATTTTTAATGTCTTTTAACCACATATTCTACTTCACAGAAGACATGATTCCATTAAAGTATCCTTGTCATAATTAATAGTGTGCAGTTTTGTCCCTCCCACTCCCCCAAAAGAACTTAGCACCCCCCCAACCCTTGTTTGTCTTTATTCAGAGTTTTTGTATAATATGTATGTATACGTATGTTGTTTTGTTGTTGATATATAGAAACATATATATTTATAACTTATATATACCCTATATACTTGTGTTATCGTTACCATGAATGTGCATGTGTGTAGATATTTGTTTGATGTGTATTGTCATTATAAAAGAATATATTTTTTAAAAACGGAGAGTGAAATGCCAACAAGGAGAATTTCAGTTTTATCACTATCCAACGAAGGTTAAAATCAAGGGCCCTTGATTTTAACCTTCGTTGGATAACTATGACCTGGATGACTGAGAATCTTCATAGACATCAGTTTTATCACTGTTTAGTTTGAGGAAGTTTTGAGTGAACCAGGTTTTAACTTCATCTACGCAGTCAATTAGAGAAGACTGAGGGACGTTAGATGTAGGTTGGGTGGACAAGTGGAGCTGGGTGTCATCAGCGTAGCAGTGAAATTGTATATTATATTTCCTGAGAATAGAACCAAGGGGAAGTAAATAAATTATCAAAAGGAGGGGCCCCAGGACTGATCCCTTAGGAACACCACTGGTGACTGGGGAGGGTTGTGACTGAACATTTTAAGTTGCACAAACTGAGTGCAGCCAGGCAGGTATGATGTCCAGGGATTAGTACTGTATAAGTATAAGTAATATTAGCACTGGTGCCCCCCATGGGTGTGTGCTCTCCCCACTGCTCTTCTCCCTCTACACCAACAACTGCACCTGAAGAGACCCATCTGTCAACTCCTGAAGTTTGCTGACGACACAACGGTCATCAGCCTCATCTGGGACAGTGACGAATTGGCCTACAGACGGGCGGTTGATCAGCTGGCTCTCTGGTGCACCTAGAGCTTAACACGCTCAAAACTGTGGAGATGACCGTGGACTTCAGGAGGAGCCCCCCCACTCACCCTGTCACCATACTCATAAGCCATGTGTATGCTGTGGAATCCTTCAGGTTTCTGGTATCCACGATTTCTCAGGACCTGAAGTGGGACCCCAACACAGACACCATCATCAAGAAGGCCCAGCAGAGGATGTACTCAGGAAGCTCAACCTGCCTAAGGACCTGCTGATCCACTTCTACACAGCCATCATCCAGTCTGTCCTCCGCACGTCCATCACTGTCTGGTTTGGATCTGCCACCAAAAAGGACAAGGACAGACTATAACAGACAGTCAGGACTCATCAGTGCCAACCTGCCCTCTATTCAGTACTTTTCCAAAGTCAGGAAACGGGCAGGAAACATCACTGCAGATCCATCTCATCCCGGACACAACCTGTTCCAGCTTCTTCCCTCTGGTTGGCGCTACAGAGCACTGTACGCCAAAACCAACAGACTTAGGAAGTTTCTTCCCACAAGCCATCACTCTGAACAGCTCATTTCTGACTCACAGTGTCAGAACCAATTCTTGTGCAATAACCCAGTAACTCTGTTTCTAATCAGCCACCTGTTTACTGGCTAATACTTATTATTTACTCACCATTCTCTATTTCAGTGCTGTTCATACTGTTATATTGTCATATTGTAGATACTGTATACCAAATCCACCTACCTCAAAATACTTATACTTATTTATTCCAGCATTCTTTGCACTATGCTTCATTGCACTGTGTACATGTGTGCATGTATATGCACCTGTATATCACATCCACCTCTGATATGTACATACTCCTGCATCCTTTGTGCTCTGCTTAAAAGGAAGTTTTTCCTTGTCTCTGTCGCCTAGTGCTTGCTCTTGGTGGGAATTGTTGGGCTTCTGTAAATAACATCATAGAGTATGGTCTAGATCTGCTCTTTTATAAAAAGCGCTGTGAGATAACTGTTAAAACTGTATAAAATTGAGGCCAGTCTTGGACGTCATAAGGCCTATTTCCCAGCAAAAAATCTCTATATCCCTAATCTCTAACCCTAACCCTAAAATAAATAAAAAACATTAATCTAATCTAAATTAATCTCCTTTCCTTTATCTCAAGTAAACATCGCTTAAGTTCAGCAAATAAGTCTCTAACAACAACTTACAGTTTCGCTGTATGTATATCACCATGTCTGTGTGTCTCTGTGTGCAGTAACTGTGCTCTGCTTGGCAGAGCAGCAATGAAAGGCAGCCTCCCTCGGGGTCCTAGTGCCCGACCACAGTAGGTAATTAAATTATGAAGCAGTGGAAACAACCAGAAGGATTATTTTAAGCCAATAAATACAAATTGTAATTTTTTATTTGTATAGTATTTATCAATATTCTTGCTTCTCGTTGTTGATTACATGCCTGCACTGTAAAAAAATAAATAAAAAAAAATCTAAATCTAATAAATAATTTTCTTATTACAGTTGTATAGGCCTAATGATGTCCATGCTATATCTTCCAGCTGAATCATGTCAGTAGTCCTGAGCTGAGAAAGACAACAAACACACTCACAGTAACATTCTGCTTTTATTGGAACAAGAGCCAGAATTCAACACATGACAGAAGGTCCAAGTCACCGGCATTTGCACAATTTAATGATCAGAGCTTCCATCTTTAAAGGACAGGAAGTGGAATAAGTTTACAATATAAATGAAGAATCTGTTCAATCACTTTGAATGACCTTGTACAAAGTTCATTGATGGATTTATTACAAGAAGCTGAAAGATTTCTGTGATCCTGTACAGACTCAACTGATCTGTTCTCTACCAGGAGGAGACTCTCCCTCCTACACAGAACACAGAGACACTGAGGAACCAGAACCAGACAACCAGAGCCCAAATCCAGGATAAAGAGGTTCAGTGAATGTGGTGTTGAAGGTGTGGAGGTGGATCAGTGTGTCAGAGGAGACTCTGTAGAAGGACAGAGAGCCCGCAGGACAGTCCACATACACTGCTACTCTACCAGAGGAAGAGGAGGAGGAGGAGGAGAAGGGGGAGGAGGAGGTGGTGGTGGTGGTGGATGTTTCTCTCTTATTGTGACAGACAGAGTAATAACCATCAGAGCAGCTCAGACTCCAGGACTGATCATTCCTTCCAAACCAGCAGTCTATACTGCCACCTCTTCTTCTGATTCCTCTGTAACTCACTGATATATTAACTCTTCCTCTCCACTCGACCTCCCAGTAACAGCGACCAGTCAGACCATTTCTACACAGCAGCTGCTTCCAGTAGTCAAACCTCTCTGGATGATCAGGATATGACTGATTCTCATTCACAAGTGTCGCCTTCCTGTTGTTGTCAGACAGTTTAATGTTTCTGTGTACTGTATTTGTGTCGATTGTGAGTTCACAGGAATCTGATGGAGAGAACGAGACACAATACAGCGGCAGTTATTGATCTATCATCTGTTCATTGATTGGCACTTTGAATGAGTGATGTCACAGTCTGAAGATGGTTGAATCTGTGCTGCTTTGTTTTCATGAATCAAATGAAAAACACACTTACACTTCCTCAGACCTGGTCTCAACCATCGGTCTCCACCAGGCTCCACCCTGAAAAGAGGAGGGGGGTCAGAGCAGCACATCCTCTTTCAGCATCAAACGTGGACATTACATTCCTCTCATACACATATATGCAATATGTACATCCGGCCCCCTCATCCGCCTCACTGTGGTTTGCTCTGCTGCTTGCCTTTTTCCCTCTCCTCTTGCACCGTGTGAGAAGTGAGATTAGTTATTATGGTTAAAGGGATGCTGATTGACTCTCCTGCTCTTTGTTAGTAGTAAGTGTCACATGACATGGAAGCTACTCAAAATAAATTTTTTGGAAAAATATTAATCTAAAATAGACAAAGCCCTCAAATACAACCAAAATAGGTTTGTCCAGAGTAGTGCTACAATTTGGCTTTGGTTTGTAGTCCCTGGGTAACATGACCTGGAAACTATTGAAAATAAATGCTAATGTTTCCATAAAAATATTAATATAAAAGGGTTTTTATACGTAGTTTTTCAGACTCAAATACAAAGACCCACAGTTATGAGCCATGAACTAATCATTACTATTTCCTGTATTGACTCCTGTACATGACTGAAACAACCCCAGACCCAACTCCACGGGCACTGGAAGCAAAAAATATGTGGGTGGATCCTCCCCCCAAAATTTATATATACAAAATATATTACGGGTGCACAATATATTGACTCAATACCGCTATCGCAATTTCACGTTGCGCAATATCATATCAGAAATGTCACGTAAAGTATGCAATATTATACTTATTTTGTGGAGAGATGCGTCCTTTGTCTGAGTGGCTTAGTTTGTCTTGATTCACAGCCCGCTTGAAACTTCTATGATCAGCTTCACTCACCAGTGCAATATCTACCTGCCTTCCATCCATCCATTCCACCCCATTAATTCCTCCCTCACATCTGGATCAGTCCCCACAACACTCAAAGTTGCAGCTGTCACCCCCATCCTCAAGAAACCTGGTCTCAACCCCGACATCACGTTCAATTTCCGACCCATCTCCAATCTCCCCTTGCTATCAAAAATCCTAGAACGTGTTGTTGCTGCTCAAATTCAAACCCACCCCACCACTACCTGTTTGAACCATTTCAATTCCGCTCACAACACAGCACTGAAACAGTCCTCCTCAATATAACCAATATCCAATATCCTCCTCTCTGCCAACTCCGGTCACCTCACCATCCTAATCATGCTCGACCTCACTGCAGCCTTCGACCCCATCAACCACTTCACTCTTCTCTCCTGACTGGAAACCTACTCCAATATTACTGGCACTGCACTCTCCTGGCTCCGCTCCTACTTTACCAACAGATAACAGTTCATCAACAACTGCACCTCCTCCACTGCTCCTTTGTCACCAGGCATCCCCCAAGGTTCGGTGCTTGGTCCTCTCCTGTTCATCATTTACATCCTGCCACTCGGTAACATCATACGTAGATATGGTCTCCACTTCCACTGCTATGCCGATGACGTCCAGATCTACATCTCCAACAAATTCATCACCACAGTTACCTCTGCAACTCTGACCAACTGCCTCACTGACATACAAACCTGGATGCAAACCAACTTCTTACAGCTCAATTACAATAAATCTGACATGCTCATCATCGGCCCCAAATCACTCACAAAAAACACCAATAACTTCAGCCTCTCCATCAACAACTCCATCCCCACACATCCACAACCTTGGAGTCATCTTTGAAAGCAACCTCACTTTGAACACCACACCAACCATTTCACCAGGACTGCCATCTTTCACCTCAAAAACATCGCCCGTCTCTGCCCATCACTCACCTTCTCTGCTGCCGAAACCCTGATCCACGCCTTCATTACATCCAGAATTGACTATTGCAATAGCATCCTTTATGGTTCACCTGCCAAAGCCCTAAATGAACTTCAATATATCCAAAACTCTGCTGGCCGCCTCCTCACCCACACACGCACCCGTGACCACATCACCCCTGTCCTCCAGAATCTTCACTGGCTCCCTGTTCCCCAATGCATTCGGTACAAAATCCTCCTCCTCACACATAAAGCCCTCCATAACAAGGCCCCTTCCTGCCTCACACAGACCTGCTCCACCACCACAATCCCTGCCGCAACCTCCGCTCCTCTGACACTAACCTCCTCTCACCACAAATCAGGACCAAGCACCGTACCTGGGGGGACAGAGCTTTCACCATTGCAACCCCCTCCCTCTGGAACTCCTTACTCATACACATCCGAGATTGCATCCACATGGACTCTTTCAAATCACGTATCAAAACCCACCTTTTTAGACTAGCTTTTAACATCAAATAATGTTATATTACATTACATTAATTATAAGGTCGGCACTTGCTCTCATGTATTTCTGCACCACATGTTTGTATATTTCATATTATTCTATTTATGTTTTCAATCTGTTTTAAATGTACATAACTTCTGCTTTCACCTGTAAAGTGTCTTTGAGTGTCCTGAAAAGCGCTATAGAAATAAAATTTATTATTATTATTATTATTGTTTCATTGGCCAGTTGGCCTGTCAAGTGTGAGTGCGAGGCTCCACTACATGAATATACACTATGGAGCGTATCATGTGACGACTCATTCAACAGCGTGAGTATGGATGGATTATTGGGTCTAAATTGAAAACTAAAAGTCTAAATCAAAAATGCATTTGGTATTTAGAATTGGGCATTTGGTATTTAGGATTGGGCATGTAGTATTTAGAATTGGGCATTTGGTATTTAGGATTGGGCATGTAGTATTTAGAATTGGGCATTTGGTATTTAGGATTGAGCATTTAGGATTTGTCATGCCTCCTGGACCTTGATCCCATCTGGCGACAGTGTGTGAGTGATTTTTGATTTGTTTTCTGCCTTTTGAGTGTTTTCTGTGTGCTTGGTGGGTTTTGGTTTTTGTCTGTCTTCCCTTCCTTGTTCCCTAGAGCTTGGTGGGCGTGGTCTCCGGGTCCTCACGGTTGTGACACACCTGTTCCCCGTCGGGATCAATGCACCTGTTTGGTATTGCCTCATCACCACTCCCTATTTAACCCTGGCCAACTCTCCAGTCCTCACCGGATTTTTGTGTAACCACAGTATGTGTTACACCAGCCTCTGATCACTAAGTCTTGTCTAGTTAATCCTGTGTTCCCGTTTGCAAGCTGAGGAGAATTCTCTGCCTCGTCTCGCCTGCCAGCTCCCACTGCTTCTCCCTAACCTAAGGAACCTGGACCTAGCCATGTTCCCCCTCAGCTTTCTATTCCCTCTTATTTTCTAATAAAACTATTCTATTCACCTCCGGCTCCAGTCTGCTCTTTCTTTGGGTTCAATTACCAGACCTGACAGGATTGGGCATACGGGCATTTACGATTTAGTATTTGAGCATTTAAAATTGGGAATTTGGGATTTAGGATTGAGGAGTGTGTGCAAATAAGGGGGCATGGCCCAAAGACTGGTGGCTGGGTTTGAAACAGCTGGTGCACAGAGGCACCTTAAAAGGTTAAGTGTGTAAGTTGTAGTGACAGCTAATGGTGAGGGTTGCGAATTGCACCCCCCGTCTCCTACCCAAGTGAGCAGTATAGCTACGGTGCCTGAGACAGGACAAATTTGTCATCTATGAGATAAAAGAGATTGCCAGTCAAGAAATGTGGTTTCTTTAGATAGATGTGCTAAGAATTTATATAAAACCATGTTTTTTTTCAATATTAGTGTTACTTGTTCACATGGTCCAATAGGACCAAAACTGTGAATTGAACTGGAATTTGTCAAACATCTCGTGATTCTCTAGGAAAAGTGTTTTTCTAGAATTTTTGACATGAATGGAAGTTTGGATATCGGCCTGTAGCTCTTAGGTTGTAATAGATCCAAGATGGGCTTTTTAAGTACAGGCTTAACAACAGCATGTTTAAAAAAAACAAGTAACGACACCAGTTAAAAGTGAAGTTTTAAGCAACTCCACAATACAGGGGCCAATAAAATCAAAGCTTGTACAAATAGCACTGTAGGGAGAACATCCATAGAACAAGATGAGGGTTTCAATGTATGTAGCAGAGATATGATGTCATGTAATATCATAGGTTTAAAAGAGGACCAAGAATGAGCTGGAGACAAGTCACAGGCAGAGTTCTGAGAAAGTGAGTGCACGTGCAGTCGATATTGACTACCACCTGCATACAGCATGCTAGCCTCGAAAAACCCAAGTGTTTTCTAACATTAATTTATCTCTTAATCTTGTCGGCTGTATTCAGTTGTTTCGAAGCAACGCTTTTATCAAGTTGAAGTTATCATATTATTGTATAGTCCTCCCTCAGCCCTGTTCACTCACTCTGTTTGGTTTCATTGCAGTGTGCTCTTTAACAGTCAGAGCTACCCCTGCTGACCATAAGGTGCCTCTGCGCACCAGCTGTTTCAATCCCAACCTCTCCTATTTGGGCCACACCTCCTTATTTGCATACACTCTTCAATCCTAAATGCCCAAATGCTCAATCCTAAATACCAAATGCATTTTTGATTTAGATTTTTAGTTTTAATTCTGACCAAATAATCCCTCCATAATCCCAAAGCTCACCGCGGGACATCAATTTGTGTAACATTCACTTCGCCTGTCTCTCTCTGTGACCCCCCCATAAAGCAGTCATCCTCATCCTCCAAATAGACTGTTTAATATTAATCATGTTGGATTTTTATTTCTTATTTCATAGGCCATTTGGGATTTTGGGAGTAAGGCATATATAGTTATTTTAAAAAACACAGCATTTGAAAGCTTTAAAACTTTCAGGTCAGCCCTAGTATACAGTTTATACACTCTTCCCTGAGGAAATCAGGGCAGCTGAGTCAATTAACTCTTAAGTTCCTTCTTAAAACATACTTTCCTGATTTTAGTTGACTTTATTTTTCTTTTAACTGTATTTTAAATTTCATAACTTTCTTCCTGCTTTTGCCATGCATCTTATTTTGTTTGCTGTGTTTTATTTTCTTTGCTCTTGTGAAAGCACTTTCTAACATTGTTTTGAAAAGTTCTCTATAAATAAAGGTTATTATTATCATTATTATTATTATTATTATTATTATTATTCTCCTCAGCACATCTTAAAATCCTTGCTGTTTTAATTGCTTCCTTTTAACATGTTGGAGGCAATTAATAATGACTGAATCACGAAGAACAATAAAACCAAAAGTTATTTATTTTCTTCTCCAGTTGAAAGATAGCATAGTATTTATTGATGAATCCATCCCACTTACAGAGCTTTCTTGGATGCTTTGACCCCTGGCAGCGGCTTCAATGGAGCCTCCTCTGAAACAGAGTATTTCTTTAGATCAAACAAGTCCAGATCCCTAAACAGCACTTTAATAAATAAGATTATGGTTACAAAGTTTAAGAAAAGGTTAAAAAAGGTTACGATTATATTTCCTGACATGCAAACACTCCTCACAGTTAGTCAAAAGCTCTTAATGTATAAAAACAAGCCTGAACCTTTAACCTTGTCACCACTGTACTCAACCCTTGCACTGTGAGTGCACTCAAATTAACACAGGAAGCAAATCCTAGATGCACCACAGATCAGCTCAAAAAGTCACTTTGTGTGAAAATCAAATCCCTGAAAGCTGTGAGCCTGCCACTACTTGGGCAATAATGGCCTCACATTGTGATTGGCTGTGAGTCAAAATACAGAAAACTCAAAATCATTGACTTGTAACAAAATAAGTTTTTAATTTGAGAAGACTCCAACCACCTACCCACATTTAGCTGTGGAAGAAATTAGACTGTCAATGAGGTTCCTGCTGCTAAAGGTGGCAAAGGATGAACCGCTCTTTAATTTTCTGACCTCCAGATAAACTGATGCTGCTTCGACTAACGCTCATCAAGTTCTGCTGTCTTTGCTTTTAATCAAAAAATGGAGTCCCAACATCTCACACAGAAAGTAAAACATAATTAAACTTTTTTTAACTTAAAAACGACACTTTGTCTTCCATACTTTCCAGAGATAAGTGCAGCTTACCTTCACACTGGGAGGAGGACGCTCCTCTGTTCCCTGAAGTCTCTCCAACTTTATTGACATCCACTGAGACAGAGAGATTATGTGTTATATTTTGACTTGTACTTGTTAATTAGTTTTTCATTTTGATGTAGTAAAATTATTCTGGACTGTGGTTCTAAAAAGGGAATAAATGAATTCTAGAAAGCCATCACATGGGAATAATCTTAAACTTCTCATAATAACGAGATCAGGCCTCCAGTTTGATTCTTTGGTGAAAGCAGTGATCTTCTGAACTGAGAGACCCTGCTCCTTCATCTTATATTGTGTTGCCTGTACCAACCTGCTTTTCTTTACCTGAAAATACAAAGAAAGAAAAGTTGTACAAAATAAAACAAAACTGACCTTCTGGTCCTGAGCTGGTGTCTGGCAGACTCTGCACCAGGTCGTTCCTGGGTAGCTCCTCTAAAACCTTCTTGGTCACCTTCAGAGCTCCATGAGGTTTATAGGCATTCACCATCAGATCCACAGTGTCCTGCCTTTCTGCCTTCTCCAGCTTGTATACTTTGATGGTTTGGTAGGGTTCCAGGATGTCAGGCTGCTTCAGATACCATTTAAACTTTGTGAATTCCTCCTCTTTTAAATCCTCCAGAGTCTTCAAAAGGTCCACTGGCGTCATCGTGTCTCCCTGCTAAAGTCAGGCAGTAT
Organism: Micropterus dolomieu; assembly: GCF_021292245.1. Lineage (NCBI taxonomy): Eukaryota > Metazoa > Chordata > Actinopteri > Centrarchiformes > Centrarchidae > Micropterus > Micropterus dolomieu. The sequence goes on along the minus strand of NC_060150.1, from coordinate 49,353,470 downwards.
TTTAGACCTGAAACTGTAACACAGATGTTTCAGAGCAGCAGCAGGAGTTCTGATTGGCAAACAAGAACTGTGTTTGTATTTTGTAGTATTTGTGTGCAGAGTCTGGCCAGTCAGAGCTCCTGCTGCTGCTCTCTGTGGTCATTTTAAAGTGGCACACTGCTCACACTTCTTTCAGGTAAAGAGAGCCATCTTTGAGTTAAAGCACCACTGAATGGAAACGGTAAATTTAGCAGGATGCTATGAATGGTCAGATTTCTTCATTCAGAATGCCACACATAAAGGTGAAGTTTTGTTCTGTTTTTTGTTAAATTTTTGCTTTGTGTGTTAAAAACTGACACCAGGAGTTAGTTTGTGACGACTTTCTAGTGAGAACAGGTTGTTTGTTCCACCAGCTTTTAGTTCTTGGAATAAAGGCTGGCTGTTGTCTGTAGCCATGCAGCACAGCTCACGACACCAAACAATACTGAGCACCACCGCTGAGGCTGATGGGAATGTCATTATTCATGCAGCTATTTGGTCAGAAACCTGACAAATGGGGGCAGAGCTAGACTGTCAGCACAGTGGGGGCGGAGCGTCATCGTAGGCCCACCGTAAGACATAACCCAGTCAGGCGCCAGGATGAAGTGACTGAGGGGGCAGTTAAAAATGGCGAAGGGGCAAATCTTTATATATCTCAATAAACAGGGCCCTTCACGGCATGAAGCACATGGCGCCCCGTTTAAAGCCAGGTGTGCTAGGACTTTGGTGCATTATGAAAAACACCTGTTGACTGATTGAACTGCAGACTCACTGCAGAGAGGGGATCTGGACAGAAGTGTGGACGTGATATAAAAACCATCTCTGATCATGAAGCCTGTGTTCTTCTGCTGCTCTGTAGTTTATAAGTAAAGTATCGGAGCTCCAGTCTGTTAACAGACAGATGCTGTCTACTCTATGGCACTCTGCGCATGCGTTGGTGTCTATAGCCACCTGTTGGAAGCTCAGTAGAATCCTTGGCCTCCACGACTGGCTCCAGTCCGCCTGCAGGGCTCATCGTGTGTGTTATGTCGATAATTTTAATATTTTCTGGCAAAGAATGTCTCTTTTTAAGACAGACGGACTTCACCCAAATAAACGGGGCTCAGAAATGTTAGCTGTGCACATACAGCATGTGGTGCGGTCCACACATGACTTACGTGAATGACTAATCATTCATGCAGCACACCTGGACACACCACCGCTCACTGAACAGATCTCTGCCTCACTGCCACAAACAACTGTCTCCACCTGCTGGCATGTAAAGCCGTCTGCTCCCAGCGCTGTTCCACAGACTTCTATTCCTGTCATCATCACGCATAGACCAGTAAACCGAAATGTGCACATCCCTCACAGAAATATTAGTAATCTCTTAAGGATTAGGACAACTGCACCAACTCCAGCACCCAGAACAAACTCATTTAAAATG
>NC_060150.1:49322280-49351926 GCF_021292245.1 Micropterus dolomieu | reverse complement strand
GGTTGGGTGGACAAGTGGAGCTGGGTGTCATCAGCGTAGCAGTGAAATTGTATATTATATTTCCTGAGAATAGAACCAAGGGGAAGTAAATAAATTATCAAAAGGAGGGGCCCCAGGACTGATCCCTTAGGAACACCACTGGTGACTGGGGAGGGTTGTGACTGAACATTTTAAGTTGCACAAACTGAGTGCAGCCAGGCAGGTATGATGTCCAGGGATTAGTACTGTATAAGTATAAGTAATATTAGCACTGGTGCCCCCCATGGGTGTGTGCTCTCCCCACTGCTCTTCTCCCTCTACACCAACAACTGCACCTGAAGAGACCCATCTGTCAACTCCTGAAGTTTGCTGACGACACAACGGTCATCAGCCTCATCTGGGACAGTGACGAATTGGCCTACAGACGGGCGGTTGATCAGCTGGCTCTCTGGTGCACCTAGAGCTTAACACGCTCAAAACTGTGGAGATGACCGTGGACTTCAGGAGGAGCCCCCCCACTCACCCTGTCACCATACTCATAAGCCATGTGTATGCTGTGGAATCCTTCAGGTTTCTGGTATCCACGATTTCTCAGGACCTGAAGTGGGACCCCAACACAGACACCATCATCAAGAAGGCCCAGCAGAGGATGTACTCAGGAAGCTCAACCTGCCTAAGGACCTGCTGATCCACTTCTACACAGCCATCATCCAGTCTGTCCTCCGCACGTCCATCACTGTCTGGTTTGGATCTGCCACCAAAAAGGACAAGGACAGACTATAACAGACAGTCAGGACTCATCAGTGCCAACCTGCCCTCTATTCAGTACTTTTCCAAAGTCAGGAAACGGGCAGGAAACATCACTGCAGATCCATCTCATCCCGGACACAACCTGTTCCAGCTTCTTCCCTCTGGTTGGCGCTACAGAGCACTGTACGCCAAAACCAACAGACTTAGGAAGTTTCTTCCCACAAGCCATCACTCTGAACAGCTCATTTCTGACTCACAGTGTCAGAACCAATTCTTGTGCAATAACCCAGTAACTCTGTTTCTAATCAGCCACCTGTTTACTGGCTAATACTTATTATTTACTCACCATTCTCTATTTCAGTGCTGTTCATACTGTTATATTGTCATATTGTAGATACTGTATACCAAATCCACCTACCTCAAAATACTTATACTTATTTATTCCAGCATTCTTTGCACTATGCTTCATTGCACTGTGTACATGTGTGCATGTATATGCACCTGTATATCACATCCACCTCTGATATGTACATACTCCTGCATCCTTTGTGCTCTGCTTAAAAGGAAGTTTTTCCTTGTCTCTGTCGCCTAGTGCTTGCTCTTGGTGGGAATTGTTGGGCTTCTGTAAATAACATCATAGAGTATGGTCTAGATCTGCTCTTTTATAAAAAGCGCTGTGAGATAACTGTTAAAACTGTATAAAATTGAGGCCAGTCTTGGACGTCATAAGGCCTATTTCCCAGCAAAAAATCTCTATATCCCTAATCTCTAACCCTAACCCTAAAATAAATAAAAAACATTAATCTAATCTAAATTAATCTCCTTTCCTTTATCTCAAGTAAACATCGCTTAAGTTCAGCAAATAAGTCTCTAACAACAACTTACAGTTTCGCTGTATGTATATCACCATGTCTGTGTGTCTCTGTGTGCAGTAACTGTGCTCTGCTTGGCAGAGCAGCAATGAAAGGCAGCCTCCCTCGGGGTCCTAGTGCCCGACCACAGTAGGTAATTAAATTATGAAGCAGTGGAAACAACCAGAAGGATTATTTTAAGCCAATAAATACAAATTGTAATTTTTTATTTGTATAGTATTTATCAATATTCTTGCTTCTCGTTGTTGATTACATGCCTGCACTGTAAAAAAATAAATAAAAAAAAATCTAAATCTAATAAATAATTTTCTTATTACAGTTGTATAGGCCTAATGATGTCCATGCTATATCTTCCAGCTGAATCATGTCAGTAGTCCTGAGCTGAGAAAGACAACAAACACACTCACAGTAACATTCTGCTTTTATTGGAACAAGAGCCAGAATTCAACACATGACAGAAGGTCCAAGTCACCGGCATTTGCACAATTTAATGATCAGAGCTTCCATCTTTAAAGGACAGGAAGTGGAATAAGTTTACAATATAAATGAAGAATCTGTTCAATCACTTTGAATGACCTTGTACAAAGTTCATTGATGGATTTATTACAAGAAGCTAAAATATTTCTGTGATCCTGTACAGACTCAACTGATCTGTTCTATACCAGGAGGAGACTCTCCCTCCTACACAGAACACAGAGACACTGAGGAACCAGAACCAGACAACCAGAACCCAAATCCAGGATAAAGAGGTTCAGTGAATGTGGTGTTGAAGGTGTGGAGGTGGATCAGTGTGTCAGAGGAGACTCTGTAGAAGGACAGAGAGCCCGCAGGACAGTCCATATACACTGCTACTCTACCAGAGACAGCGGAGGAGGAGGAGGAGGAGGAGAGGTTATTGTGTTGTACATAATAACCATCATCAGAGCAGCTCAGACTCCAGGACTGATCATTCCATCCAAACTCACAGTCATAACTGTCTCCTGTCCTTCTGATTCCTCTGTAACTCACTGATATATAAACTCCTCCTCTCCACTCGACCTCCCAGTAACAGCGACCAGTCAGGCCATCTCTACACAGCAGCTGAGGGCAGCAGTCAAACCTGTCTGGATGATCGGGATATGACTGATCCTCCTCCACACGTGACGCCTTCCTGTTGTCGTCAGAAAGTTTGATTCTTCTGTTTACTGTGTTTGGGTCGAGTGTTAGTTCACAGGAATCTGATGGAGAGAACGAGACACAATACAGCTGCAGTTATTGATCCGTCATCTGTTCATTGATTGACACTTTGACATCAGAGCTTTGAATGAGTGATGTCACAGTCTGAAGATTTATTTATTTATTTATTGTTTATTTGAATAGGGACAGATACAAAAAACATAGATTATTACATAAAAAACAATCCGATGCCTGTATCACATTTTATAGCCGTGGCTAATTCGCAACACCTGTCCCTAGAAGGGCTTTTAACAGTTAAGATAATGAAAGAGTAAAAATTTACAGTGAATACAATAAAATGTCCAGAAACCAGTTAGCACCAATAAAAGTTAGTGTAGTAAACACATACACTCGAGCTCACACAGATGTACACCTCACATACATACAGATATACAGGTGCTGGAATATCAACAAAAAGTTGATTTATCTCAGTAATTCCATTCAAAAAGTGAAACTTGTATAATGTATACATTCATTCCACACAGACTGATATATTGCAAGTGTTCATTCCTTTTATCATCATCATTTTGATGATTATAACTGACAACTAATGAAAACCCCCAAATCAGTATCTCAGAAAATTTGAATGTTGCGAAAAGGTTCAATATTGAAGACACCTGGTGCCACACTCTAATCAGCTAATTAACTCAAAACACCTGCAAAGGCCTTTAAATGGTCTCTCAGTCTAGTTCTGTAGGCTACACAATCATGGGGAAGACTGCTGACTTGACAGCTGTCCAAAAGACGACCATCGACACCTTGCACAAGGAGGGCAAGACACAAAAGGTCATTGCTAAAGAGGCTGGCTGTTCACAGAGCTCTGTGTCAAAGTACATTAATAGAGAGGCGAAGGGAAGGAAAAGATGTGGCAGAAAAAAGTGTACAAGTAATAGAGATAACCGCACCCTGGAGAGGATTGTGAAACAATGGGGGAGATTCACAAAGAGTGGACTGCAGCTGGAGTCAGTGCATTCAAGAACCACCACGCACAGACGTATGCAAGACATGGGTTTCAGCTGTCGCATTCCTTGTGTCAAGCCACTCTTGAACAAGACACAGCGTCAGAAGCGTCCCGCCTGGGCTAAAGACAAAAAGGACTGGACTGCTGCTGAGTGGTCCAAAGTTATGTTCTCTGATGAAAGTAAATTTTGCATTTCCTTTGGAAATCAAGTTCCCAGAGTCTGGAGGAAGAGAGGAGAGGCACAGAATCCACGTTGCTTGAAGTCCAGTGTAAAGTTTCCACAGTCAGTGATGGTTTGGGTGCCATGTCATCTGCTGGTGTTGGTCCACTGTGTTTTCTGAGGTCCAAGGTCAACGCAGCCGTCTACCAGGAAGTTTTAGAGCACTTCATGCTTCCTGCTGCTGACCAACTTTATGGAGATGCAGATTTCATTTTCCAACAGGACTTGGCACCTGCACACAGTGCCAAAGCTACCAGGACCTGGTTTAAGGACCATGGTATCCCTGTTCTTAATTGGCCAGCAAACTCGCCTGACCTTAACCCTATAGAAAATCTATGGGGTACTGTGAAGAGGAAGATGCAATACGCCAGACCCAACAATGCAGAAGAGCTGAAGGCCACTATCAGAGCAACCTGGGCTCTCATAACACCTGAGCAGTGCCACAGATTGATGGACTCCATGCCACGCCGCATCGCTGCAGTAATTCAGGCAAAAGGGGCCTACTAAGTATTGAGTGCTGTACATGCTCATACTTTTCATGTTCATACTTTTCAGTTGGCCAACATTTCTAAAAATTGTTTTTTTGTATTGGTCTTAAGTAATATTCTAATTTTCGGAGATACTGAATTTGGGATTTTCATTAGTTGTCAGTTCTAATCATCACAATTAAATGAAATAAACATTTGAAATATATCAGTCTGTGTGTAATGAATGAATATCCAAGTTTCACTTTTTGAATGGAATTACTGAAATAAATCTTTTTGATGATATTCTAATTATATGACCAGCACCTGTACATTTCATATGTCATGATCACACTGCTGCTGCTGTATGAGCCAGGCTTTTGTTTGTTTTTTGAAGGTGGACAGTTTAGTTAAAGTCTTTATATTTGTAGGAAGACAGTTCTACATATTGGCTCCTTTCACATAAAAAATATTTTGGGCAAAAGACAACGAAATGAAACTTTACATGTAGCAGCTCTGGTTGATCTGGAGGGTTCCAGCCTGTTCACAAATTTACAAAGTGGCTCAGGTGCAAGTTCAGTCAAACAAGATGGTTGAATGTGTGCTGCATTAATCAAATGAAAAACACACTTACACTTCCTCAGACCTGGTCTCAACCATCGGACTCTACCAGGCTCCACCCTGAAAGGAGGAGGGGGGTCAGAGCAGCACATCCTCTTTCGGCATCAAACATGGACATACAGTAACATTCCCCTTATAAACATATACTGTACACAATATGTGCATCAGGCCTGCTGCTCTAGACCGTACTCTTCTCATGTCATGAAAGGTTTTGAAAGGGTTATCCTAGGTCACCTATCCAGACAACTTTCAGCCTTTCAAGATCCTTTGCAATTTGCATATAGGAGGGGTGTAGGACTTGACGATGCTCTCACTTTTATGATGCATAGAATTTATAGTCATGTTATGTTTTTTGACTTTTCTAGTGCTTTTAACATCATACAACCACACATTTTTGCCCCAAAATGAATTAATTTTAATATAAATTTTAGATCTCTAAATTATTGTCATGTCCTGTTTATCAGATTTGTTTAAAAAAAAAAACATCTGACACAATTTTAACTAAAACATGGCATGGTTTTATACCCTTTTTTATTCACTCTCTACACTGCTGACTACAGTCATTGTGGGGTATCTTGCCACATCCAGAAATCTTCTGATGACACTGTCCTTCTTGGTCTTTTTTTTCAAGGTAATGACCAAGTTTATAAAAATGAAGTTGCCCCATTTGTGAATTGGTGTGAATCAAACCTCTTACAACTAAATGTTGGGAAGACAAAAGGAGGAAGAAGGAGAAGGTTTTTCCTGTGATCATTATTTGATGAACCAGCAAATTAAAATTGTGCCGTCCTATAAATAAAGTATTATACAGCAAATTAAACTAGAAGATGAACACAGACACTGTTTTCAAGAAGGCCCAGTTACTTTTTATCAAGGCATTATAGCCAGTGTTCTTTTTATGATGTGCTTTGTTGGGGAGGCAGCATAACTGTGACGAAAAACTTCAGAAAAGGGGACAAGTGCCAATCTAAAGAATGTCATGGATCTTGTAGACCAGGGCTATTAAATTACAATTGGATGGGATTTTAAATCCAGAGCAAAGAACTAGGCAGGACTTTTGCCCCATGTGTGCGTGCTCGTGTGTGTTTATGTGGAGTGGAGGTGCTCTGCAGAGATACAGAGAAGTGGAGAGGCTGGAGGTCAGACAGTTATGTTGAGCCTTGATTGGCGGTGATCAGTACAGTGTCACACTGCCAAAAACAGGGAGGTGACAGCTGGTGTGTTGTGTGGACGTGTTTGAGTTTATTTTGTCTCTTTTTGAGTGCATGAGAGATGCTTGGTGGGTTTTAGTTTTGTTTGTCGATGTATGGTGTTCCCCTCTCTCACTCTCCCTCGCCTTTCCACCCCTCTCCTTCAAGGCGGAGTTGTCTCTGGAAGCTGGGCGGGTTCCTCCAGCTGCAGGCAATCGGCACTTCACACACCTCTCTCCTGTTATAATCTGGACTGGTTTATTGGGTGGCGATGGTGCAATGGATAAGACACATGCCTTTGGTGTGCGAGACCTTGTTGTAGGTAATGCTACGACTCGCCTAACTTGCCTTCTATACTTTGTATTGGCTTTGACCCTGTTTTCCCTGTGCCCTGTTCTAGTGTCCCTTGGAGACCCTGCTCTGTCTCGGAGAATGCCTGACTGGAGATCTCCCCACCGTAGACGCTCTTCCCAGTCAGCCCTGTTACTCTACCTGCCGGGCTTTGCTCTCACCTGCGCCGCCACACCGGAGGAACCCCCTGCATCGAGCCAATCCACTTTATCTTGTGTTCAATAAACCGAGTAAATATCCTTCAGAACTGAGTTCTTGTCTGCATTTTGGTTCGAGCCACAAAATCCTGACATACAGTGCATGTGAAACTTAAAGATGAGAAGGAAATGATAAAGCTCACTCTTTAGCTACTTCCAACCACTACACGTGTAGTTTACTTTTGTTGTCAGATTATGTGCTGGACCACGTGGAGTTTGCTTCGGGGCTGGATGTGGCCCGCGGGCCGCCAGTTGGATAGGGCTGTTGTACAGTATCTCACAAAAGTGAGTACACCATACACATTTATAAATATTTGAATCAGAATTAGAAGGAGCTTTATTGCCAAGTGTTTTACACATAGGAGGTATTTGCTTTGGTGATAAGATGCTACACGTAGACAAACAGTTGACATAAATAAATATAGAAATATAAAAAATGGAATAAACAAATGCAAGTTATGTAAGAATAATAAAAGAATAGAGAAAATATAAGCGCAAACAGATGCTGACATCAAATTATTAGGCTGTAATATCAACCAGCACTGACCTGCTGTATTTCATCTTATAATAATGAGTGTTGGGAGTAATGAGTTACAAAAGTATTACTACAATAATGTATTGCTTTTTGCTGTAACGCAGTAATATGATGCATTACTAAAAATAAATTGTTATTATTATACCCATTACAATCTCAGTAACACGAGTTACAATGCATTTTGCCCCGAAAGTAAGTGGTGTTTTTTTTTGTTTTTTTTTAATTCACCAACACCAAGAAACATTTCATCAGCAGAAAACAAATCCAAGAGTAAAGGATAACATTATTTCCTGCAAATTACGGGGGAGCTCGGCTCCTCTTAAAAAGAAGGTAGTTCCCCTGATGGATCATACATACATACAGTAGATTTCTATGGGCTATGTGTTTGTGCTTTAACAAATAACTTTCAAGATTAGAGAGGCTGCTGTCAGTTCATCCTGAGTGATTCTGTAGGAGTGTTGGGGGATTCAAAGAATCAATGATGTTATACTGCTGTACCTCATGCGTAAATGTGGACAGCATCTTTGTTAGCGTGAAGACAATACATCCTATTTTTTATAACAAAGACCCACCTGATTGGATAACTCTGCACATCACTAGAACCCTATGCAGCACATCTTACTATCAGAACAATGCACCCATTAAATAGCAGTGAAAGTAACGCAAAATGAGTGTAAGGCATTACACTTCAGAGTCAGTAATATTGTAATATAACTAATTACTCTCAAATGACAGCAACTAGTAATCCATAATGTATTACAATTTGGAAGTAACTTGTCCAACACTGATAATAATAATAATAGTGCCCATAATGTAGACTAGCCTGTTGTAGTTCTGTGATGACAGTTGTAATTGGGGCTAAATGAAATAGCCCCCATTTTACTGTGTCATTTCATAGGGACTGACATAGGGACTAATGATAAAAATGCTTACTTCATCAAGCTGAGGCTTAAATTATCTCCTTTTTACAGATAAAAGGTCACTACCAAAAAAGTTAGGCTACTGGATTTCTGTGTAGAGCATGATACTGTATGCTGCTGTAATCTGACTGTTTTCAACATATGCCATAATGTTTATTGCAACCTTGAGATGTTTCTACATACTGTATCATAATGTTGACAGACATGTTTCTGGATTCTGAAGATATGATCTGTAGCCTTTATGCATTAGTGCCAACAGCTGGTCTGCTCAGCTGACAGAAATCACAACGGCAGGCTCCCTTCCCTGAGGTGAAGACATCTCATTTTGTTAAATGCCTGTTTCCTTAACTCCTCCAGCTCACATCTCGGGTGGGAGGGACTAAGACACAATGTGAGGAAATGAAAAGGGCCCCAAAAAGCCTCTCGTAGTGGAGTACAAGATTGCTGATATGGGACATGTCAAATACTACTTTGCACCAAAGATTGATGAAGAGGCATCCTAAGTTTTATAATCATTCCCAGACTTCATAAAGAAACTCCATTCATCAATGCCAAAGTTACACTCTCATCATTTGATACTTGGTGGAGACATGAACACTTTGTTAGAGCTCCTCTTGGGCAAATCAAACCCCAAAGCACAAACCCCCTGAAAAATGGCACAGACTTTATCACAATTTATGAGCTGATGCGGATGTATCAATTCTTGGCAATTTCTACAATCAAAAGATAGACACTTCTCCTTCTTTTCAAATGTTCATTAGTCTCACTCTTGCATAGATTACTTTCTAGAAGATAAGTTGCTTCTTCCTTCTGTGGCCTCAATGAATACTTGTCAAGAGAGGCTGACTGGCCATCGGGAAGTTCTGTGATGATTCTGCCTGTCTGCTTTGTGTTAATTTATCTCTGCCTGTTCAGTTGTTTGATACACTCAACTGTTCAGGGATCCTGTTGTAGTCTGTTTAACTGTCTTGTTTGGTTGTGGTCAGTGTAGGGGTCATGACATAATTTACTGCAAATTTGGAATTATTTCTATATAGGTTAATTTGGTAGGTTATTTGTTGCTGTATTTTTATTGACCACTGTGTTCTTCATAGTTTTATTTTGAATATGTTGTTATTTTCATCAATAAACGTTATAGACTTTGTTGTTTTTTTTTAATCGGTGGAGGTGCTCCCGCCACTGTCCTCTGCCATCTCCCCCGGGGACGAGGGCATGCAGAAGTTCTGGAGGCACTCCGGAGAGGTCTCACCTTCATCACCGGCCTCCTATTCTGCCCTCAGGCCGCCCCCCTGTCCTCCCTTGTCCTGTCCCTGTCTGCTCCCTGAACTGTATCTTTTTGCTTTTTTTTGGCCCTCCTCCTCTCCCCCCCTTGGAAAGTTTTCGGTTCCATCTCATTCTGTGTTCCTATTTTAGTTATTTTGTAATCAGGCTTCTGAGTAAGTTTTTTTTATCTTGGTCCTTAGATGTGCTTAGTAGTTCTTTCCATTTTGAGTCATATGTGTTCTGTGTTTTGTTTTATTCGTCCTGGTACATTGTCGTTTGTGATTGTTTTTGTCCACTTGTTGGTCTGTCTTGTCGGTGTCCTCATCTTTGTATGTTTTTGAGAGTTGTATGTTCAGTGTTGGTGTCAAGGTACATATTTGTATATGGGTGCTCTCTGTTCAGTCCATGACTTGGTGTCATGCCCTGTTTCCTGTTTTGTTTTGGAGGTTGTCTGCATCTGTTTGTATCCAGCTTGTTTCCTGTCTTGCCTTGATTGCACCTCATGTGTCTCACCTGTTGATTCCATCCCTGCCTGTTAGCCAGTGTTTTAATGTTTGTTATTCCTGTTCTGCTCTTGTTGGTCCATTGTTGCTTGTCATGCTCTGTCAGGTGTCCTTTCATGCTTGTTCCCTGTTTTTTTGTGTGGATATTTGGATTTTTATCTTTCTAATATGGACTCAAACACTATTTTGGTTTTTCTGCCCCAATTCTGATTAATCCCCTAACGTTTTTCACCTGCTTTTTACCCACCAGACTGGTGTGTGTTTCTGTATATATTGTCTTAAATCATTTTCAGTTTTGTCGCATCCTCATCGTAAGTCGAGTGTCTTTGTTCGTGCTCTGTGCTCTGTACCTTTACAGATGTATGTAACACTACCTTTATTTGGACTTTGACTGCCATGACATCATAAAAGCCCCCTGTGTTTAAATAAATTCTGACGTAATGTATCGACTCCAGCTAGTATATGTATTTGGGCGCACAGCTCAGTTTTTCCTGCCTTTGCACTCGGAAAGCCTGACAACAATATGTTTTCCTGACAGTTAAACATGTCATTATTCTTATATAATGCAAAAAAGGCCAAAATGTTGCTGCATAACAGGAATAATCTGTGATTATTAATAATCAGTTTGACAGAATCTTGAATAAACAAACCAACATAGGTATAACCATTTATTTTTAGACATGTTCTCCTTGTCACATCCATGTGTGACATTATAAGTGTAAATATTTTGATATTCTATGAACAAATAACCAGATATCTGATAGAAGTTTTAATATCAGTCCCTTAAGTTCCCAAGAACTAGAAGAGCCACTTGTGTCTGCACATTTCATATATTTACAAAACATTTTTCTGTTTCTCTGTGTTCACCTCAGTTCTACAATAGTAGAACCGTACATTTGGTCCTTGACAAATTATATTAGCAGAGACAATCCGAGGCAGGTTAGCCATTTATTCACCAATGTAAATCGGATTTTAAATGGTCATCAATTCATTAGGTTAATGAACGCTGACCTGAGAATTCCCAGATTAAGACAAAGTGTAACTTGATCTGACCTCAAGGTTTCCAGTGTACAATTTGGACTCTCCAGTCCAGCAGTCAGAAGCTTTAATCCTGAATCCTGCAGGTTGTTGTCACTCAGATCCAGCTTTCTCAGACTAGAGGACTGGGAGCTAAGAACTGAGGACAGAGCTTCACAGCTTCTCTCTGAGAGGTTACAGCCACTCAGTCTGGACAGAAAATAATCAACATGAAGACAATTAACATTTTTACAAATACAATTAATATTGTATTGTATTTTTTGCATCATTTGCTCATTCAGTGTGTTAAGAACGACTTCTCAGCACATGTTAAAATCATTGTTGTTTTATTCTAAAGATGTTGTAGATATGATGACAAATCAGTAATTAATAAAACATGTAATGTTAATATGTTGCATTGTATTAAACATCAATGAGGATTTCCATCTGAGCCAAAGTTCATATGTAATGTTGTATAATATGTGAAACTGAATTAGAACTAAAAAAATTTGAAAATTCAAAGATTTTCTATGCCGTAAAACAAGAGTGAGAGACTGTTTAAAATAAAAGGTCCATGATATTTAGAGAAATAATTTTTAAGACAAAATTTAACTTGAACTGACCTCAGGGTTTCCAGTGTACAATTTGGACTCTCCAGTCCAGAAGACAGCAGCTTCACTCCTGAATCCTGCAGGTTGTTGTTCCTTAGGTCCAGCTCTCTCACACTAGAGGACTGGGAGCTGAGAACTGACGACAGAGCTTCACAGCTTCTCTCTGAGAGGTTACAGCCACTAAGTCTGGAGAGGAAATAATAAATTTGACATTTCAAAAATGAATAATTAATCATTTAATTGTTAAAATATTGAAATCGATCCTATGCTGATACAATGTGTTAAGAAAATCTGTTTGAACCAATGCTGCTTTATTCTAAAGACAAACATTACATTTAAAATACTGAGTCTGAGACTATTTAGTTAAAATGTCATGATATCAAAACATAAATGAGGTTCTCCAAATCTGCCAAATTTCATATTTCATGCTAAACAAAATTTGAATCTCAATTAGAAAAAATACAGCCACACATGGTCCCAGCTTGTCTCTGTGAGATTACACAGATTCAGTCTGTAGAGACAAAAGGAAGGAAACAAGTAATAACATGTTTTTTCTCCAGCTAAAAGATAAAAGTGTTTATTGATGAATAAATCCCACTTACACAGCTTTCTTGGAGACTTTGATCACTGGCAGCAACCTCAGAAGAGCCTCCTCTGAAGCAAAGTATTTCTTCAGGTCAAACACGTCCAGGTCTTTCTCTGATGACAGTAAGATGAAGACCAGAGCTGAGCACAGAACCGGGTATAGTTTATCTGTGGAGAGTCTTCCTGAACTCAGGCACTGTTGGATCTGATCCACTAGAGAACGATCATTCAGTTCGTTCAGACAGTGGAACAGATTGATGCTTTTCTCTGCAGAGGGAGTCTCTTCAATCTTCATCTTGATATACTCGACTGTTACCTGATTGGTTTCTGAGCCTCTTCCTGTCTGTGTCAGCAGGCCTCGTAGCAGAGTCTGATTTGTCTGCAGTGAAAGTCCCAGGAGGAAGCGGAGGAACAAGTCCAGGTGGCCATTTGGACTCTGTAAGGCCTCGTCCACAGCACTCTGGTAGAACTGTGTTGATTTCTCTCCAAACATTTTAGACCACCAGGATGATGACAGCAAATTGACACCAGAGGTGATGAAGGTCAGATGGACATGAAGAGCAGCCAGAAACTCCTGAACGCTCAGATGGACAAAGCAGAACACCTTGTCCTGGTACAGCCCTCTCTCCTCTTTAAAGATCTGTGTGAACACTCCTGAGTACACTGAGGCTGCTCTGATATCGATGTCACACTCTGTCAGGTCCGAGTCATAGAAGATCAGGTTGCCTTTCTGCAGCTCCTCAAAAGCCAAGTTTCCCCAAGACTCAGTCATCTTCCTGCTCTCTGGAGCCCAGTGTGGATCTGTCTCAGCTCCTCCATCATACTTGACATTCTTCAGTTTGGACTGAACCACCAGGAAGTGGATGTACATCTCAGTCAGGGTCTTGGCCAGCACGCATCTCTTTCTGGTCTTCAACAGATCCTCCAGAACTGTAGCAGTGATCCAGCAGAAGACTGGGATGTGGCACATGATGTGGAGGCTTCGTGATGTCTTGATGTGGGAGATGATTCTGCTGGACAGCTCTTCATCACTGAATCTCTTCCTGAAGTACTCCTCCTTCTGTGGGTCAGTGAACCCTCTGACCTCTGTCACCATGTCCACAAATCCCACACACACACACACACACACACACACACACACACGAACTTCTTCTTCACTTTAGATTTAAGTTCATGCAGATAAACTGCACAATTAATTACAAAACAGATCAATAAATGATCGATTAAGTCCATATGGCAGTATCATATGTTGTTGAGACATGTTTAAGTATCAGTAAATGTCCCGTTTATATAGCTTTCAGTCCACACAAAGCGCTTCACATCACATTCACACGCTGATGAGCACAGACTAAGGTGCCAACTGCTCATGAAATGTATTGATATGCAGACAGTGGGGATAGTACCACTGACCTTGCGGTTATTGGACAACCACTATCCTGGTGAGACAGAGGCACCCATGGTGGTGACTGTCCATAACACAAGGTAAAGGTTCTTTGAGTTAATTAATTACAACATTGAATCAGATGGTTTACACTGATATTAAAGTGTTGGTAGTACTGCTGATCCCACTGTGAATCAACAGCCAGGTCTGCATTTCTGAACTTTTAGTTAACATTAGTGTTGTTGCCGAGGCCATGTATCTTCTTTACTTTTTTGTTTTTTTAAAAACATCCCTGTTTGGGGAGGACCAGAAATTAAAAAACTGTGAAGATAATTTTATTCTTAATCAGATTCTGTTTGTTGCCACTGAAAATTCTTACTAACACTACTGACGGAGCAATGTCATTAACCTATCAGATTGAGTTACATTGACCACAGCTTTTGACACAATGAAAACGTTGGCATGGTAGCAGCACCACTCAACTCATGAGTATAAGTATTAAATGGCAGCTATGTAACTTGTTTTGTTAAATGACTAGTTGTTGTTGTTAAACATTTTGATCAAAAATATGACTTTTGCTTGCTTGCATCGTGCACCCTTCAGGTGATGTGAAGTTGAAGTGGCCTGCATCTATCGGTGTAGTTAATGTAGTTTATCACAGAGTGACAGGCGTAGCCTACTGTCTTGCTTAAATTTAACTGTGTGAACCCTTCTGGATGGAGGCTGTGGCCAAAACCTCACACCACAAAAACAGTTTCTCCCCATCTGCAGCTGGCATCATCAGATTTCCCTGACACTTCAGACTGCCTCTTCAGCTACAATACTCTGTACTTTAAAGATCTTTCCATAAACTGACTTAATAAATGTGTCACATCCAAATTCTCTTTAAAGAGAGATGGGTCAATATTTATCTACATGCAGCACTGCATACATTTTATAGAGGCAATTCTAGCAGACATGGAGCAGTCCAGTGGGTGGGTTTCATGATGTTGCTCATCATTTTAACATTTAACATTTCTGACATTTGAAGTTCCCAAGCAGTACAATGTGAGCTGAGATTTGTGATTTCAGATATATATAATGGGAAAAGCTCACAAAGAAAGCTTTGAGGTCATGACAGAACATGCAAGTTGTCGCATTAAAAATAAGGATGACCGTGAAGACAACCTCTAAAATATTGTGTTTTTATCAAGCTGTTTTTGCAGAAGCCTGAAATTTCAGGAAAAAAGCAATTTTAATCCTCAGATTCAAGATGTCACGATGAGCAAGTACAATGAAGCTAATGTGCAAAACGACAAATGTTGGATACTAAATGTTGCATTTTCTAATCTATTTCTAGCTGCGTTGACACTTCAAATGAACAACAATGTTCAATAATAGACACTTCAGTGTTAGCAAAATCTTTGAGTTCACACATAGATTTAATAATAACTGATTGAGGCATTTAACCTTTATTTCTTTCCGGCACTTTTTCCAAGTACGCTGTTGGATGAAAACAAATAAGTCATGTATGTTGGACCGCAAACAGCTGCCCTTTGTCATTGCCGGAAAATGTGACTTAGATATCATCTGTGCATTTGTCCAAGTATAAATGGCAACAATTTATGTTTCATTTGAACCAGAGAATCAATCCAAAGCTGATGGTTTCACATTGAACTGCATGTCAAATTAAGCTGGAACGTACTTCACTCGTGGACTGTAAAAAAGAAGTGGACAAAGCAACTGTGATGCCACTCATTATTTTGTTGACTGCCATTTTGATGCCTTGACTTTGATATTTTGGCCGTCACCATCTTTGGAAACCAGAAGTGACCATAATTGAATAAGAGGGTGGAGCAGGGCAGAGATACGCATTGCTACAACTGAAAGGTTGCTGTAGTATTGACTTGTCAATCAGCTTGTAGCTCCGCCCTAAAGCCTCCCCTGCTTTCTGGTCTCTGTTCCTCTAAATGGGACCATAATTTACTAAATGAACTTCATGCTGTGTTGAAGAAGACTTGAAACTAGCGACTGAGACCATAAACTCTTTGAGAAAGTGTGCTGAGAAGTAGGCTGGTTTTCTCTTGTGAAACCTTCTGCAGCATCAAAAGAAAGAAGCTGTGTTTCCTCAGACTCTGATGGTTCATTCTGTGTTTTAGAGCAACTGATCACAGTCCAGCTGTTATCACGGTTTCTATTTCTGGTGTAAACAGAATTTCTGTTGATTCGATGGAGGAACTCAGGAATCAGGGTTAGCCTTCGTTAGCAACTAGCATCTGTTAGCCTCAATAAAACCACTGTTTTAACATCATTCAATCGTTCTAAGCAACTTTGGACACAGAAATTCAGCAGCCCATTCATTTCTTGCCTTTAATGAACGAAGTCACGGCTCCAGCAACAGATTCTGGAGTGTCTTCCGCTGAGCTATGGCGACACCAAACAAACTCAGAGTGTAAAGCCAGGGCGGATCGCATTTTCCCGCAAAGGACTCCGGAATAAATCCACCGGTTTGAACTCAACTCGAGACACAACTGGGGTGTCTGGCCAGGACAACATCCACGAGCCAACCGGCAGTGAGCCTTTGCTACGGGGAATTGAGACAAAAGTAAGGCAAAACAAACTACACTCTGTGACTCGTTGGTATTCTCTAGTTGGCCCTCATCTATAGTTAATAAACCCCTAGGTTATTCAAACTAAATTTGCAACGTAATTTCTGACCATTCGTTCCCTCATCCTTGTAGAATCCTCTCCCTCTACAACATAAACTGAAATTCAATCGAGCCTTACATTCTCTGTTCATTACCTTCTGGGTTTTTTTCCATGTTGACTATTGTCCCTTTAATATTCCCACATTTAGTCCCACTGTTGTACTCCCTTTAGTCAGTCAATAAATTTCACCTTGATCACAGTGATTTGTGTGTGTGTATTGTTAAGAATCTGGGGTCCCTGTACAGAGGACTTGCCCTCAGATTTGAGACTGACTGATTGACTGAACTATTAATAACTAATGAATTACCAGAAATGTGTGTAACTATCAAGCTATACTCAAGGACCTAAAGCCTTGGGCGGACAAGCAAATCTTTAGGTGGTGCCCCCTGGTTTCGAGGTATGAATTAATATTCCCTAAAATATACATTTTCATAACTGTATTAAAATTATACGTAGCGTTAGACCTGCTACTCAGCCAGCAGCAGAGCAGCGGGTTTCCCTCAGGAGCTGCTAAAGACCAGAAAGGGTTCAAAGAAGAAGGAATACTGGTGGCCACAAATACGACACCAAATGAAGGAGAATGTTGCTCCAGAACAGCAGGAGGTGGAAACCAGCTGTTTCCTAACAAGTCTTTCATCTTATCAAGTTAAAAAGGGATCTGTCAGTGATCAGTGCTGTCCCCAGGTGGCCATAAACACTTACTGCAGCTTTAAAATGAGATCTTCTAATGGCAGCCTTTTCTCAGGATGCAGTAGACTTCACAGTAGAACTCTGTATTTGAGTACTACTACCTCCTTCCCTGGATGAATTCACATGCGTGGCAGTACACCCTAACCTCCCAGCCTTCTGCTCCCAGTTTCTCTGCTGCTCTGAAGCTTTGCACAGCTCTGGGGACGACACCTTTGCTCGCATCAAACTCCTCTCCCTCCATGGTGGAAGTCTTTCCACTTTCTGATTGGCCAAAAGCAAAGTTCAGAGTGTACTAGGCCAAAAATGGGTATGTTGCCCAGAGTCAACACCGCACAATAGAGGTTTAAGGAATAATCATTCTTAGTTAGATCATAATCATTTTTATTAGTAATAAATTATAATCATCTCCCATAATAAAGGAATATAATTTCAAGCCTTTCCACTGCCTGCTACATACTAACTCTGTGTCAGAGCATGCTTCCCCATCATGACATAACCAAGACCTAAGAAAACATACAGTCTAATTAGAAACATAGTCATTTCCACTCATTGGAAACAAAACTTTTGATTCAAATATTACAATAAGTAATTAACATTATAAAGATTCATCATCACACAGATTCTTGCTTTTGCTTCATCTTAAGTTCAGCACTCTGGAAATAAATGGATCCACCTCACAGAGAGCAGCGATCGGGACTGAACTGGCTTCAGCTCCCTTTCTTAGCACTGTGACAATCACGTTTTGTAATTTTTGTTCTGATTGACTGCATTTCATCATGATTTATAACGTGAAGTTCAAGAAATGTATATAGAAGCTGGCTCAGAACAGGTTCAGACACTATTCAGAAGTTGTGTCCAGACTGAAAGCAGCGTGGGACGGTTTCCTCTGCTGGGATATTCCTCTCTAGGGTTTCCTGTATGGAATCTAGAACCAGAGAAAAGATGGTTTAATAACCATCATTTTTACAGCTCTCTTAGAAATTACATTTTAAAGTTTAACTGAAAAAAAATCAAAGACCAAAAGAGAGAAATTTAAAAATGTATGGTTTCATGATGGTGCCCCAATCCTTGTAATCCATGGATATATTGTTAGTTCTGTTTACATACAACTTTTATTATTTTACAGCCAGTCACATCTTGCAGAAAGCATGCACCCTCTTGTTTGGGGGTTTGCCTTTATTACTGAAGCATGTGTTACCTAGGTTAGAAAAACACTCACTAACACCGGAAAAGGAGGCACCGAGAACCGAGCTACACTAACCCAGATTTGACATAATGCTATACCCCTATTCCGCCTGCTCCTGGCTAATGACCGGTCACAGAAAATAAAATGGATGAAGGAAGACTGTTACAACCCAGCTTGGAAGGGGAAAGGGAAGCAACATAAACCAGATGGTTTTGGTATATTAAAGTTATTTATTGTACAGAGAGTTTGCTGCGTAAACAATTGAAAACAATATAACAAAAGGAGATCTCTACAAACATTATTAACTAACTGCTGAAACAAAAACCCTCTCTGGTTACTTCAAACCAAACTCAAAGAGCACAGCACCCCTAAACCTAGTGAAACTAACAAAGAGAAACTACAGGTGTGCAAACAGAGTAAGTGTTAAACTAACCCTGGCCTGATTTCTGAGGTGAGAACACAGATCACAGTTTAAGTGCACCACTGATGCTTCAATAGGGGAAAACAAAACACAAGGATAATCTACTAATTGGCTACAATGCTAACACAAACAATTCCACTCAAACAGAGTCATCATAATCACACCAGTGGCAACAAGGCAAGCTGATCACCAGAATGAGATCTGCCTGGAACAGCAGGATGGCACCGTATTTGAAGGGGGAGCAGTCTTGCTGGCAGCTACAGGATTGGAGGAAGTGGTGGGGCACTGCTCCCAATCACCATCACGCAATGCGACAGGCAGCTTTTGGATTGGAGGAAGTGGAGGAGTGCCGCTCCAATCGGCATCCTTGGATGACAAACAGCATATAGGCGGGGCTGGCAATGGCCAGACCAATCTTCAGCAAGGAGCCACACAGCCTGATTAGCATATCACTACAAATGACTGTTAAACACATACAAACAGGCAGCTGTAACAAAGACTCAGGCTAAAATAGGGGGGGGGAGTCTGTTGAGCAATCATCTTTATACAGACCTCCATCACAACATCCAGGATGAAGCTATTGCACTCGATGATCTGACCGTGTTCTGCTCTGACAGAACATAAGACTCATGTAAGATGAGAGCTTTTAATTTTAAGATGCCAACCATATTATTTGCCCAAAGAACAGCTCACAGACTCGCACATGTTTAGAGATCCACCCAGGAGAACCACATCAATATTGAGGGATATATATACAGTGGATAGAAAAAGTCTAAAATGCCAGGTTCTTATGATGTAAAATAATGAGAGAAAGATAAATCATGTCAGAACTTTTTCCACCTTTAATGTGACCTATAATGTGAACAATTCAATAGAAAAACAAACTGAAATCTTTGAGGGGGAAAATGAAAAATAAAAACCTTACAATAACCTGGTTGCATAAGTGTGCACACCCTCTTATAACTGGGGATGTGGCTGTGTTCAGAATCAACCAATCACATTCAAACTCAGGTTAACTAGAAGTCATTTCACACCTGCCATCATTTAAAGTGATTCTGATTCATCACAAATAAAGCTCAGCTGTTGTAGTAGGATTTTCCTGATATTTTCTTAGTTCCCTCACATTAATTGATCCATTTTCTGGGTTTCTCTGTTACCTTTAATAGCCAGTATGCAGGTGGGGCACTGACTTGAGCAAGGGGGGCATAGGATTCCTTTATATATAATAATTCTGTCTCCACTGCTCATATCTACTTTCTACACTTTCATGCATGACAGCCTCAATACACGATGGTTAGAGCAGCTTTCCCATCTCAATCAGAGTAACATGATGTCAGCAGCAGATTTCCGAAGTGAAAATAACCAGTAACAGCGAAACACACTGCACAGAAAACATAACAGGTGACAACATGAAAGACTGGAACAGGTGACAGCGCACCTTCACACTTGATCATGATAGTGACAGTGCACAATAACAAACGCATGAAAACTGTCGGTGCACCGTTGACATTATTGACAAAATGTTTCATATCCACGCGTATATAGGTATAAACACAAAACACAAGCGTTTAGGCTAGATTTATTTTTAGTTAAATAACTAATAAACACGTTCTACTGACATTATAGTAAGTAGAACGTACTTAAGCTCTTAGTTTTTCGCTGTGCAAAGTCGTTTATTAAACCCTTTAAATCCAGCTGGAAGGCACGGGGGATTCTTCACTGAAAGTGTAGTCCAGAAAAACGGGTCTGTCCCATTGAACTCCTCGGGTAACGATAAGATTTTAAGTTTAAGTTTGGAAAAAGATGATTCGGCAGAAGCCACAGTCACTTGCTTTGTTAATGAAAACAGTGAAACGGTGCAGACTTCCTCAAAGCTCGCAGCGAGCTGTTGTTGTCCACAATCAACATTTTGGTTAGTTAGGGCCGAAGTACAAACCGTGCGAGGTCCCTATTGAAACAGAAGGGTTTTTCTTTCTTTCTTTTTGCAAAGTAACCTCGATTTTGTGGGCCTAAACATACATGGGTTTTGCGCTTGAGCAGGCAAAATGGCTTGCTAGCGCCCCCTACAGTGCAGCCCCCGGACTAAATTTCACCTATGTCTACGAAATTCCTGTGGTATGTGTATCATGTCCAGACGTTCAAAAAAGCCTCTTGGAGCAATGCCCGGCATCCACAGGAAGTCGGTCATTTTGGATTTAAATGTCATTTTTGGCGATTTACACACTTTGTAATAACAAACTCCCCCTAGGGAATTAGTCCGATCAACTTCAAATTTTCGCTGTGCATTCTAAATCCATTGACAAATAAAAGTTGTACAAACGTTTTCTGTTTCTTTTTCACTATTTTAACATAAAAACGCAGTTAGTTAATCCTTTCATCTTCATTTAGATGTAATATAATGTAGAGTAATACGTCAATATAGTGTTTGTATGTAAAGTGTCATGTTATTGTATTGCTGTTGAATGTGAATGACATCAAACTGGGAACAGAGACAAAATTGTTGGTACCCCTCCTTTAAAGAAACTACTCAGAGAGAAAAAAACAATTGGGTTTCAAATAAAATAGAGGTTTACACCAAATACGAGAAAGTAAAAGTTCCAGTTGTGTGCAAAATATAAATAAAAGTTAAACTGAAAATAAAAATAGGCAATCAGGCTTTTCACCTTCAGTTGTTTTTTTTATTTTGCTTAAAGATCCTACATGGAACCATATCACATTTAGACAGATATGTACTAAATCATATCTAACATAAGCTAAAAAGTAGCGGCAACCTCAAAAGGTGCACATTATTGAGAACAATACGATCTGCTTGGTTTACTTTTCTGTGACTTAAAAAGGTCATTGATCAAACTTTTAATTAGACTAATTGCCGATCACAAAAGCATCTGTCTGTTTTAGTTAGTGTTTGAAGACACGTCTTAATTGAATTGTTTTCCTGCTCAATGTCCATACAGTGTACTGAGGCAGTGTAATTCAGGTTCACTTAACACAAAACACAATACAACTTCTGATTCAAAGATAACAATAAGTGACTATAAAACAGCTGTTATAGAGGTTCATCATCACATTGTCTTTGATTTGCTTCATCTTAAATTCAGCACTCTAGAAAGGCATAGATCCACCTCACAGAGAGCAGTGATCAGGACTGAACTGGCTTCAGTTCCCTTTCTTCGCACTGTGTCAATCACGTCTCGGGCTTTATCTGCTCTGACTTTTGTTCTGACTGACTGCATTTCTTCATCGTTTATAACATGATGCTCAAGGAGTTTATCCAGAAGCTGGTTCAGAACAGGTTCAGAGACTCTGTTCACAAACTGTGTCCGAACTGAGTTCAGCCTCTCTGTTGCTGGAACCCTTTGTTCTGCTGGAACCCTGTCCTCTACTGGGACCATCTCCTCTACTGGGACCATCTCCTCTACTGGGACCATCTCCTCTACTGGGACCATCTCCTTGGCTGTGATGTTCCTCTGTGAAGTTTCCCTTCTTGAATCTAGAAGATAAACAGGGAAATACTTCCAACTGAAAATAAATGTCATTAACGGCTATCTTAGACATGATTTTAAAGCCCACGTAACATCCGTACTTTAGATGAATGTCCATACATTGGTTTTCTTAATAAAGTCTCACTGTCCAGACACCAAAACCCAGATTATTCACCACAAACAAACAGATGCAGAGCTGAAAGCCACTATAAAGTGCTGTAAAGCTGATAACTTGCCCATTCAGCCGATCATTCACTACCACAGACACCAACACACTGTCACTTCATTCATTGTTTTATACACACTACAAACAAATACGATCCTTAAAAAGAGGTTAAAAAAAGTGGACTAAGTAATGAATGCAGACTGAAGAACGATCTGAGGCAGAGTAAGAATTAAGGCACCATGGATCAATCAGTAAATGTTATCTATCCTGCTGTACTATCAGGTGGAGTGATGCTGAAAATGGATAAAGACTTCACCTGTT
This sequence comes from Micropterus dolomieu, assembly GCF_021292245.1. Taxonomy (NCBI): domain Eukaryota; kingdom Metazoa; phylum Chordata; class Actinopteri; order Centrarchiformes; family Centrarchidae; genus Micropterus; species Micropterus dolomieu. The sequence goes on along the minus strand of NC_060150.1, from coordinate 49,329,337 downwards.
AGATCAACTTCACGCTTCCAGACCTCTGTCTGTCTCTGGTCTCGGACCGTTAAAGTCACTTCTTCTGTGTTTGTCGGCAGGCGGATCTCAAATGTTGGATGGTAATTTGGTCCAAATTCCAGGTCAAAATCTTCTTCCTGAAAACCAAAGTGTCAGAACTTCCATAGCATCCAAAGTAAACCAAAGGTAATCAACAGCAGTTCGATGATTCGTGGTAGAAAAGATTTTCATACTTACCGTAGGCTGAATTTTGATGGCCTGAGGACAGAGAAGAGTGTAACTTTCATCTTTGATGAGTTTGCATTTAGAAGCAGTCTTTATGTTCTTACAGGGCTGCTGTTGTTTGCTGACCTGAAGAGACAACAGAACATCTTAACTTCATTCCTCATTTTGCACAAAATATCTGAGATCCTTTTACAGTCTGTTAGACACATCAAGTGGAGATCTTCCAAAGTGGGTTTAGTATAAAGGTTTCTCTGTTTGCTCTGCAGTGAACGCAGAGTAACAAAACAGGGAATGTTATACTAACAGGTTGTAACTGCCTCCGGCACATTTCTACTAAAGTTTGACCAATCCTCATTACTTGGGATCCTAAATAATTTTATGGGTGTAATTGGCCTCTCTCAAAAAGGAAAACTGGAACAAACTACACCAAGCCGTAAGGCTAATACTAATAAGCAAAAAGTCATGGCAGAGGAAAAAAGGCGGTGAGCCCACTGATGGAGTTGTACAACGGCTCAGAAGTGATATCAGCTGCTGTCACAAACTTGATTGGATTTTTGCATCTGTTAATATAAAATTCCTAAATTACAGGGATAAAACGTCTGTGACAAGAACCGCCAGTACTGAAGAAGAGATCTCTACAAGAACTGTCCAGTGAGATTCTATAAGGCCCTGGCAAACGGTGTACACAAAAACAAAAAAGAGTTTTATGCTGTTCAAGGGGAATCCAGTATGACATGCCAACATGTGAATGGGGAGTCCCAGCACCTTTTTTTTCCCCCACTTTCCACAGGTTTAAAACTGTATCCGATTCGTCAAGCCACGCCCTGAATATGCAGTTGACCAATCACAGCGCAGTATACTGTAGGACTTGCTCTAACTGAGGTCCGACACTTTCATGGCAGCGCTCCATTGACTCTAAAGCAAAAGGCGTTGTTTTCTAGCATTTTTTTGCTGTATTTTTCAAAGATATGGTCAAATGCTGTTCCTGGGTGTAATCGTTACAGTCATTATCCAGGAAGGTTGAAAGGAGAAGTACAATTTATTCCCTTTCCAAAACCTAAAATAAATCCAGAAAAATGTCGGCTGTGGATTGTTCCTAATGTAAGGTTAGTTAACGCTAGCTAACTTACTACTGAATATAATGTGACATAGCCCTACTGTTCTGCTTTTAAATGATTGTAATAGTGAATAGAGACCTAACCAGCTGTACAGAAACATTCTTGACCTTTAATATTGTTGTCCTCATTTTTAATAGTCAGGTAATACAGTGGTTCACTTTTACTCTGTGATCTGTAGGCTTTAGCTTCTGTCTTTACTTTTTTCACATCAGTTTGAGAGCCTGAATACAACCTTCAAATGTAAAATGCAACTGCAAAACTGTCTGCTTCTTCCTGAGATCATGTTTTCCAAAAATTTAGACAATATTTCTCCAGGGAGTACAGTTGTAGACAGTGGCAACGCCGTGATAAAAGTTTGACAGGTTTCGACAGTTTGTTGGACTTAGCAACAGTAACTAAGGGGGGCGTGGCTTAGCAAAGGGTCAATTGTCCTTTAAAGACATATCAGAGAAGTTTAGACTGAAAGCTGTAAGATGAAGCTTTACCTCCTCCAGATGGATGTTACTCGGTAGCAGAAGCACATTTAGGATCTGCCTCTGTGTTCTTGGGTTCGGTGGTCCGAGGAACAGCAGAACTTGGCCGCAAACAGATGTTGTCCACAACCTTTTAACGATGTCCCAGACCAGGCCAAAGGCAGACAGGTGAGGGACTTTGACAACCACATGAGTGTCTGTAATCTCCAGCGGCTCGAGGATGCTCATTCCATCATCAGTGATGTGGACGACAGACAGCAGACCGTCAGGCAGCAGAGCTGTGAAAACACAGAGCTGGTAAACTTCTGGTTTACTGATAACAACCTCAGCATCATGTTAGTCCTTAATCCGGGACATCAAGTCAATGAAGAGTATAACCGTTGAACTCAATTTACTGAACACAACTGTCAGTGTTGGTGCCCTTGCTCCTGCCTAATGGGGATAAAATATTGTGCCTAGGCATTTCAAAAACAAATGGTAAGCATGCAAAATAAGTAAAAAGAAAAGAACTAAAGAAAAGAAAATTGTGACCTCCAGACGATAACTGCTTTCAGGACAAACTAAATATCTATCTGCTGTAAGAACAGGATGTTGTTTCATCGTTGCTCAGACAAAACTCTCCCCTCACTAATCACAATAAAGTCCTCACCGTCCTTTGTTTCACAGTGCGGCAGGTGGAGCTGACAGACAGCCTCCTCAGGACACTTGATACTGAACAGCAGCCCTGCAGCCGTCTTGCCGGCTGATTGGAGGAGGCTCTCATCCCATTGGACAGTCCGGTACAGCAGCTCCGCCTCCTGAGTCATACCAAACATCAGTCCAGTCAAAGCACACTGGAACACACCTGGACCAGGACACCTGAACCTGCAGGACACAGAAGGGCAGATTACAACAGGCTTTCAGCCTGCTGGTCACATGATCTGTTGAGTTCAACAGTTTTTATTAATATTGTATTTTACATATTTTAATATTTCTTTCTGCTCGGTCACAACCTGATACTTTTCTGCTCACACTGAAATTAAAATCAATTTATTTTTCAATTTTTGAGCGGCACAGACCAAAACTTGGGCAGTCTTGTTTTTATCATCTTAGAAATGGTTCCAAACTATTATCTGTTTTATCTTTCAAAGACTCAGAGATCATATGACAAGCCTTTATCTCCTGGAATGGAATTGGAAAAGACACATGCCTTTGGTGTGAGAGTCCCGGGTTTGATTCCCACTGTGACACATCCACCATTGTGCCCCTGAGCAAGACGCTTAACCCATCGTTGCTCCAGAGGTGTGCAGCCTCTGGCATACATAGCAGTTGTTAGTCGCTTTGGATAAAAGCTTCAGCTAAATGAATAAATGTAAATTATTTCTGTGATAGTGTAGTTATCTACTACTGAGGCCTCCAGATTAAACTTTTTTAAGAGTGGTTTAATTAACTGCTGTCTTCAAGTCCCTAACTATTGACTATCTGCACTACATCTGATGCTACGCAGATAAAATGCCTTTAAAGAAGCCTGTAGGCAGATTGTCAAGGCAGTAAGTAGTAGGCGTAAGGTTTTAACATTTTCAGCCAAGGTCGCTTTACCTAGGGGGTGAAAATTTGCTAAATAAACTAGAGTACCAGTAGTCTTATGCATATGGCCAGGTGACGTAGCCATTTTGTCCAAGATGGGGTTGCAGACATTCTTTTGTTTAGAATTTTATCTGTAAAAAAAAAAAAAAAAAATCATTACATGACTTGATGGATAGTTCATCAGGAGGGACTGAGGCTAATGTGTTTGTCAATCAGTCAATGACAGAAAGTAAGTAAGGGGCTTGTATAATTGTTATTTTTATTAATAATCTCAGAGAAAATAATTAGTGCATTGCCCTCTGTGGTTTACAGTTAGATCTGTCTGTTTTTTTGCCCCCTGCGTTCTGCCCCTCTACACTCTTTTTTTGAGCTTTTATCAGTGTGGCATTTCTCCATGGTGCTTTTATCCTACCAGACAACTTTGATCTGATTGGAGCAATGGCATCAATAACATTCATAACAATAGAACTGATGATCCTTGACAGCCACTGAAGGCAGAGCTGGTATGGGTTTAAAAGCCTGGGTGAATAATGACAATTCCTAGCCACACACCTGTCCACATGTAAAAGGATCCTGATTTCTGGTCCAATTCCAGCTCTTTAACATGGCTTGGGTTACTTCACCAGGCTTCGCTCTTTCAGTCCAATTTCATCCCACTTAACATTTACAACAAGCAACATTTGAGATCCATCAATTAAACTGTACTCAAATTGCAAATAATTTGACCTCCATCCCATTAAGTGTTCCACGTCCTGCACTAAGAAAGAAAATGGCATGATAATGAACTCATATCTGAACATAAACTTGACTCCATGTTTTAACAGAAACCTGGTTAAATAGCAACAGACCTGCTGTTCTTATTGATGCGTTTTCTCCATGCTATAGTTTTTTTTTCCACAAGGAATGGTAAAATATTCTAAACATGGTGTCCGATGATGTGACCTCCTTGTTCACCTGAATCCCCACCATGGAGGCAGTAGAAACTCTGAGGACACGATTGCTAAAACACAACACCTTGAACAATAGAACTAACCTCGGCTCGTACCACATTTGTGACACCACCTATTCCCAGTACAATCTCCAGCTGAGATTCCCTTCCAGTCAGTCAAAACTGAAGAAGCCTCTTGGATGAGTGGATGAGTGTCTTCAACTGAGCACAGTTGCGCTTGATTTTAGCCCACCTTGGATAAATATGACCTTGATGAAATCTCTCCTGAAAAAAAGTTACCTGGATCCTTTAGTGCTATATGAACTATTTCAAACCTTTAAGTAAAATAATTGTGTGGAGAATTAAAGAAGCTCAGCTGACCAATCACTGTGTGAGGTGAAGATGTTCGACCATCCGATGAGCAGTTCTGTTGAAGCATTCCGGCGCTACATGAGCTAAACTCTACTGAAAAGGTTGACCTTTCAGTTAAAGTGTCACTGAAAGGAGTATTCTGCATTTTATGATTTGGTTACCTGTATGAAGTCTTTTCAGACTCAGTCAGCAGTTCAGGTGTGAATCTTAACTTCTCCTAAAATAAAAAAGGCAGTGAATTAGATATTGAACACGTTGAGATGGGAGCAGAAACTGGTAACTAACTCAGTTATAAACAGTTGACAGGGTCCTCATTGTTTCTTCTCTTCTTTTACTACGTGTGCTCTTAACTTTTTTTCTTTTTGTTTATTTAACAGGGACAATGGACAGTCATTGACTCTCCCAGAGTTAGCCAGGTGGCAAGATTTCATCAGCCATCCCTGGGCAGGCAAATCAACAATATAGCATCAAATGTTAATTTCAGACAGGGCTACAGAGAATAAATATTGCATCTTACTAAACTAAAATCACTTTTCACTTTTTGTAATACATTACATCATACAAAAAATAAATATTTTTTACTCTGTGAATAATGGTCACATGATTGGTTTTAATTCAGCTATCAATTGGTGATTTAAAACTAGAGAGTAGAGCATTGTCTGATGGGTATTGTGTTGCAGCTCTAATGGAGAAAGCTGACATGCTAAATCCAGCAGACCTGTGCTGTACTACACAATACCTCTGGTAGATGCTGCTGTTTGCCTGATGTCATCTCAGCATAGTTAAGCAAATTCTGTCAGTGGGGGAGGAGCAGGATTGTGGGTAAGTTTGTAAATTAAGCAGGAGTTTGATAGGTAGACAAAATCAAAAGGTTTTTACGGGGTAAATTATCTGACAGTGATGATCATAGACTTTTTGCCCAATATTTTTGGTTATTTTCTTTAAACTGTACTGTGTTTTTTCCTAATTGGGATCAAATGGTCATCAGGGACAAACTAATAAAAATTTTAACATTTGTATTCAGTGCCTCTTCACACAGAAGCTGCTGCTGCTTCTTCAACCTCTCTGGATCATCAGGATGCAGCTGATCCTCTTCATCCCCTGTAGCCCTGTTTTCTTTGCCATCCGCCCTGTAGGAATAAAAAATATAGCTGTTATCTCTTATGAAGAGTGTTACAATGATCAGACTCAGTTGGTGGGTGTCTCTTCACTAAACTATACTCTGGTGATTCCACACAACCAGTCACCAAACTTTTATCTTATTGTCAACCTGAATTTTCCGATCTAGCTAGATGTACATTCACATGAAACAGGAAGTAGCCTGGAGTGGTTGGCTTCTATAATGGCCAATCACATCAGCTCGTTTCATCAATTTTAGGAGCAGCAGAATACATTAAATATCCAGAGGACTCCAAAATGGCTCAAGAGAAAGAGTGAAGCTCAGATATAGTAGAGCCCCGTTATAATGCAGCACCCAAAATTAATATTTACACCCCAAATATTAGATGCTCACCATCTTAGCTCAGCGTTTTAGCATGCTAATATTAGCTAATTACCAGACACAGAGTACGGCTGAGGCTGATGGGAATGTCTCTAGGTCTGCAGGTATTTGGTCATAAACAAAAGTACACATTCAAATGTGGACATGATGATGGTGCTAGATAAAAGTCCAAGGCTTACAAATGTTATTACAGTTCATTCTCTAAAGAACATGTCTGTGGAAAATTTGATCACATCCGTCCAGTTTTTATTGAAAAAAGTGGAGGACGGACAGACAGACAGACTTTGTGTTAACATTTCAGGTCAGATTACAGTAGAAACGGTCTCTTACTTTAAGTCTGATGGTCCAGGTTCATTACCGAAGACTGGAGGTCTTTCTTCATACCGGTGACCTTGTAGAAAGCTTAAGTATCCTGGTGACTCTCTCATCTTCTTGACTCCAGTCAATGTGACAGGTGAACCTTCAACACTGAGGAAGCTAAATGTATGTACACCAATGCATTTCAGATACAGACACTTAAGGGAATTGATTGTTAATAGCAATTTTGACACAGTTAGATTTGTCAGAAATGGCTGTGTGTTTGAGGAAACTCTCAATGAATCTGAGCAGTGACAAGAAAAATTTATCCCCTCTTAATAAACATACATGAACATTAAATCTACAATACAAAAATAATAATATGTTCAAAACAGTGCTACAAGGATCCTGATGAGAGTCCGAAAGTATGACCTCATCACACCCATTTTCCATTCACTTCACTGGCTTCCTGTTTCTGCTAGGATTGAATACAAGACTCCCTCCTCACCCACCGATGCATCTATGAAAATGCCCCCCCCTTATCTGAAAGAACTACTCACCTCTCTAACTACAACAA
>NC_060150.1:49320674-49322260 GCF_021292245.1 Micropterus dolomieu | reverse complement strand
CCCCCCCCCCCCCCCCCCCCCCAATTAGCTAATCAGCATGGCCTGACTTAAACTCATTACTGACCTCAGAGTCTCCAGTCTACAGTGCGGACTCTCTAGTCCAGCAGACAGCAGCTTCACTCCTGAATCCTGCAGCTTGTTGTCACTCAGGTCCAGCTCTCTCAGATGGGAGGGGTTGGACTTTAGAGCTGAGGCCAGAGAAGCACAGCTGATCTCTGACAAATGGCAGTAACCCAGTCTGAATAAAGAATAAATGATGGAGATAAAAATCTACATTATTTCTAATCCAATCAGATGTGTCCAGGTTTTAAATGTGGAGCTCAACATTACTATGTCCTAATCAATGAGTTTTTCCCTAAAATGTCAGCACAACATTCATACACCTTTTCATGTCAACATAGATCAATAGGTTTCTGCTGATCTCAGGCCAGTCTGGAATTAGAGGAGAAAAACTGTATTAATCCTTTAAACAGCTGCACTTGGAAATGTGCTTTGATCTTTGTGTTCCTCTGAGTGTGTGTGTGTGTGTGTGTGTGTGTGTGTGTGTGTGTGTGTGTGTGTGTGTGTGTGTTCTAAACAATCAATATCAATGATCCGACATTATTTGAGAAAGCACATTGAAATAAACAGAAACCAAACAAAATATTACTACTAGGGGTGTCGTGCCACAAGATCTTGCGAGATTAACAAGATTTCTCGTCAGGTAAAAAGTTGTCTCTCAAGACTCACGCAAATTACATTTTTCACATGTGAATGTGTAACTGACAAGCTTATCAACTCTGCCCAGTTGATGCCATACCAGCGTTCCATGTCTTTTTTCCCAGTCCTGTGCCTTAGTTTTAGTATTTACTTCTTGTTCCTCGTCTGCATTATGTTAGTTTAGTCTGCTCTGTATTCTGTGTCCTCGTTTAGGTTTTGTCTGCTATGATCCCTGTGTTAGAGTTAGCCTGTGTCTTAGCTTCTCATTCTGTGTCGGTTTGTGTTTTGGGTTCTGTCCTATGTATGAGAAAGGACAACAACCCCACAACACATGAAACAGACAACAGATGGGTGAAAAACTTGTCAGTTAGGGAACTCACCCAACCAGACAAAGACGTTCGGGCCAAAGGATTAAACTTTGCCACAGCAACTACCTATAGTAGACCTCATCACAGCCACAGAATCGGCCATTAGGAAAAACAAATTAACAGAAACAGAAGCGGAACAGCTCAGACTAAAGGTATCTGCAGCCCTTTCTAATGCGAAGGCCCCCCCTTACAACCTCACCATCCAAGAAAGGAAGGCTGTGACATCTCTGAGCAAGGATCAAAACATCACTATCCTAAGAAAGAAAGATGCACGGTAGTCCTTAACACAGCCTGAACTACCAGAACAAAGTCAACACAAAACTAATGGACACAAACACATATGAGACACTGAGACGAGACCCAACCAGCGGATACAAGAAAAAGGCCATAGAATGTCTACAACAGCTACAGAAGGACAACACCATCACCCGTGAACAATATTACCGTTTGTATCCTGGAGAAGCCATTCCATGCATTTATGGACTACCCAAGATACACAAAGAAGGAGCCCCACTCAGG
>NC_060150.1:49317876-49320654 GCF_021292245.1 Micropterus dolomieu | reverse complement strand
TGCTGATTATTTTCATTACTAATATAAAAACCATCAATATCAGAATATCTGAAGAAGCAGACAGATGTCCAGTCTTACTTTGTACAGAGCTGCTCTGACTGGCTGTCTGCAGTCCAGCTCTGGTTCTGGATCTGTCTCCACACTGGGGACAGGAGGAGTGTCCCGATGAAGCAGACTGGTCCCAGTATGAGGTGATGCACCGTCTGCAGAACCAGTGTCCACAGCTGGTAGAGACTGGATCCTTCAGGACGTCCTGACACAAAGCACAGCAGGACGGCTGCTCCTCCACAGGAACAGGACTCCTCTTCCTCTCTCTGTGGACACAAAGACATTTCTTTTTAAATTAAAAACCTTTCATGAATTATTGCAGCAAAATATTGTGATTGTGGGTGCAACGAAACCTTCAGTTATCATCTGATGCTGGCCAACATTTCAGCTTCTGGTGTAGCCAGCAGATATCCGGCCTAAGACTTCCTCTTCCTGTGTTGTTGTTTACAATCTGATTAGTAATCTTGGAAGCCATCAGCCATCATCTGACGACCATTTGATGCAGATATGTTTTTAAAAAGCCAATAAAATACTAACCTCTGGGGTTCCAAGATTGATTAAAGCTAAATCATAGTCAGACAATAGCTGATGGGTTCCTAGTGCACCTCTTTTGCTCTGCACATGGATCTTTACCTGCTTGCAATGCAAATAGGTGACGTAAAGAGGTAACATAGTGAATGTGTGTGCATAGCTGTCAACACTCCCGTTTTTCCTGGTAATCTCCCATATATTACCATTCTATGCCGCTGTACTCCCATATAAATATTTCCCCCTAAATCTCCTGTACAATTAATTTCCCGATGCAGAATTGAACAAGAAAATGGCAAACCGCAGTCTTTTGGTATTTATTAAAGGAAGAAAGAAACAACTAAGTACTAAGAATGATTCAGCAGGATCAGACATCTGGCCCCAAGCAGAGGACAAACATAAAATATAAAGCAGGTACAATGCTCCCTCAGAGATGAATCGGCCATTAGGAAAAACAAATTAACAGAAACAGAAGCGGAACAGCTCAGACTAAAGGTATCTGCAGCCCTTTCTAACCTCACCATCCAAGAAAGGAAGGCTGTGACATCTCTGAGCAAGGATCAAAACATCACTATCCTAAGAAAGAAAGATGCACGGTAGTCCTTAACACAGCCTGAACTACCAGAACAAAGTCAACACAAAACTAATGGACACAAACACATATGAGACACTGAGACGAGACCCAACCAGTGGATACAAGAAAAAGGCCATAGAATGTCTACAACAGTCACAGAAGGACAACACCATCACCCGTGAACAATATTACCGTTTGTATCCTGGAGAAGCCATTCCTTGCATTTATGGACTACCCAAGATACACAGAGAAGGAGCCCCACTCAGGCCGATTATCAGCAGCATTAACTCGGTCACCTACAACATTGCCAAACACATTTCCACCATCTTAGCTCCATTGGTGGGAAACACGCCTCACCACATCTAAAACTCTATTGACTTTGTAAACAAAGTTCGAGGACTAAAACTGGATCCAGATGAAACCATGGTATCCTATGATGTGACTTCTTTGTTCACCTGCATCCCCACCATAGAGGCAGTAGAAACTGTTAGGAAACGGCTAACACAAGACAACACCCTGGACAACAGAACTAGACTCAGCCCTGACCAAATCTGTAAATTACTCGACCTCTGTCTAAACACCACCTACTTCCAGTACAACGGTGGATTCTACAGACAGAAGCATGGCTGTGCCATGGGCTCACCGGTATCCCCGATTGTGGCAAACATCTACATGGAAGAAGTGGAGAACAAAGCCATCAACTCCTTCAGAGAAACAGCAAAGAGCCACTGGTACAGATATGTGGACGACACCTGGGTCAAAATTAAAACCCAGGAAGTGCAAGCCTTCACAGAACACATCAACTCTGTGGACAGTAACATCAAGTTCACACGAGAAGATGTTCACAACAACAGTTTGGCCTTCCTGGACTGCGCTGTACGCATTGAAGAGGACAGGAGCCTGCAGATTGGTGTTTACAGAAAACCCACACACACAGACCAATACCTACTGTTCGATTCCCACCACCCACTGGAGCACAAGCTAGGGGTCATGAGAACACTGCACCACAGAGCAGAAAACATACCAACAAGCGCCCAAGCCAGAGAGAAGGAACAGAACCACCTGAAGGGGGCACTTACAGCCTGTGGATACCCTAAATGGACTTTTGTGAAGACAGCCACAAAATCCAAGAAGAACAAAACTACAGGGGAGGAGGAAAAGAAGGTCGAACGCAACAACATACGTGTCTGGAGTATCAGAGAAACTCAGGAGGATTTTCAACAAAAACATCCCTGTGTTTTTTAAACCCAAGAACACACTAAGACAGATGCTGGTCCACCCCAAAGACCGCACACCCAAACACAAGAAAAGCAATCTAGTGTATGCGGTCCAATGCAGTGAGGAATGCACAGACCTGTATATTGGGGAGACTAAACAACCACTACACAAACGCATGGCTCAACACAGAAGGGCCAACTCCTCAGGTCAAGACTCTGCAGTCTACTTACATCTGAAGGACAGAGGACACTCGTTTGAGGACCACCAGGTGCACATTTTAGACAGAGAAGATGGATGGTTTGAAAGAGGTGTCAAGGAAGCATCTACACCAGGGTGGAGAAGCCGTCATTGAACAGGGGAGGGGGTCTACGCCACCACTTATCCCCCACCTACAATGCTGTCCTTTCATC
>NC_060150.1:49295405-49317776 GCF_021292245.1 Micropterus dolomieu | reverse complement strand
GATTGGTCCGACCTGCCTGCCTGTCTGTCTGTTCTGTTTCCTCAGACCTGTCAATCATTGACGTGTCATTTGAAGCTCCGCCCCCAGCTTCGCTCTTGTTCTGTGGTTTATTTCCATGTTTAAATTCCCACCCCCTGTCCTGATTGGCTGTTCCTGGACCATGTGACTGTCCCTCTGACTCCAGGAGATATCTGATTGGTGGGCCTACCATCTTCCTCCTCAGCCTCTGAGGTTGCTCCACCACCTCCTTTTGTCCATCCTCTCCTCCTCCCTCCTCCTTCAGACAGACTTGTGTCACCTCCACCTTGTTCTCCTTTACTTGTCCTTCCTCTCCTCCTCCCTCCTCCTTCAGACAGACTCGTTTCACCACCTCCACCTCTTCTCTACACCTCTTCCTCCCCCTTGCTCCATCTCGCTCCTGCTGTCTCCTCCTTATGGTGGTCTGGTAGTCGACCCACCACCAGGGATTTCTTCGCGCACGCTTTCTGCATCTTGACCAATCATGAGCCTTGGTGGGACGTGGAAGGACCTCATCTTCCTGTTTCTCATCAGCTGCTCGGGCGCAACCGGATGCCGCCCAACCTTCATTGTGATGGCGGCGATGGTGCAGATGCAGGGTGCTGGCGCAACTGAACTTCTTGTTGCAGGGTTGGCAGCTGAGGTGGCGTCCTGCTCTGTGGACAGACAGGTGGAGCTGCAGCGCCGACCGACAGGTAAAGGTCAGACCACACACCTGAGTACAGACAGAGAGACAGACAGGTGTTATCGCAGGTGAGTAGAAGCCAATACTACTTACTGATTTCAAATTAGGCGCCTGCAGGAACACAGAAATCACATCGACTCAGTTCTCAAACCGTGGTTCAGAAAAAGATGTAACATTAAACATAGCTGAATTATTAGGTTACATGTTGACATTTCTACCATCATGGCGCCCACCGTGGCTGACGTGTTCACTTCGTATGTGTACTAGTGTTATTTGTTACCTTCAGGTATGCTTCAACAGTACAAACTGGGGTGTGTGTATGTTTTAAATTACAGTATGATATTACGATACTGAACATTATAAACGCAACACTTTTGTTTTTGCCTCCATTCATCATGAGCTGAACTCAAAGATCTAAGACTTTCTGTACACAAAAGGCTTATTTCTCTCAAATATTGTTCACAAATCTGTCAAAATCTGTGTTAGTGAGCACTTGTCCTTTGCTGAGAATCCATCCACTTCACAGGTGTGGCATATCAGCATGTGGACTGCACACGTGTGCCTTAGGCTGGCCACAATAAAAGGCCACTTGAAAATGTGCAGGTACACTGTATTGGGGGGATCCGGAAACAAGTCAGTATTTGATATGACCATCATTTGCCTCATGCAGTGCAACACATCTCCTTCACATAGAGTTGATCAGGTTGTTGATTGTGGTCTGTGGAATGTTGGTTCACTCCTCTTCAATGGCCTTGCGAGCATGCAGATGAGCTTCCCTGAGATGGTTCCTGGAAGTTTGTGCAGAAATTCAAACAAATTGTTGCAGCAGCCGTCCGGGTGGCTGGTCTCAGACGGTCTTGGAGGTGAAGATGCTTGATGGGGAGGCCCTGTGCTGGTGTGGTGACACGTGGTCTGCGGTTGTGAGGCCGGTTGGATGTACTGCCAAATTCTCTGAAACGCCTTTGGAGACGGCATTATAAGCCACTTTTGTTTCACATTCTTTTCACCACTCTTTCTATGTATGCTTTAAAAACACTATACATGATGTATTAATGTGTTTTAGGGTTTATTATGCTTTAAGTCTCACTTTACAGTCGCAGGAAAAAGTATGTGAACCCTTTAGAATTGAATTTCTGCATAAATTTGTCATAAAATGTGATCTGATCTTCATCTAAGTCACAAAAATAGATGAACACAAGCCATGTTTCAATATAATTGTCATGCCAATTTTAAGCGTAGTTTTGAAATGTCACAAAAAAGGAAATGCTAAATAAGTGTTTCCATCAGCTTGTTTGGAGCTAATAAACCAGGCTACAGCAAGCGTAGTTACAAGTTCTTTACGCCAGAACTTAGTTGGTAAAAGTGTTTGCATCTCCCATTTAGCGCATTTACTCTTTTTCGACAAAAATCAACCTCAAGCGAGCGTAAAAACCTTTTTGGAATTTTGCCGTTTCCATCAACCTTTTTAATGAGATACTTCAAAATGTGCATTAAAAAAACGTATATGGAAACACATCTACTGTCTGCTGAAACTACTACCACCATCCATCTTCATCCGCTTATCCGGGGTCGGGTCGCGGGGGCAGCAGCTCCAGCAGGGGACCCCAAACTTCTCTTTCCCGAGCCACATTAACCAGCTCTGACTGGAGGATCCCAAGGCGTTATCAGGCCAGTGTGGAGATATAATCTCTCCACCTAGTCCTGGGTCTTCCCCGAGGCCTCCTCCCAGCTGGACGTGCCTGGAACACCTCCCTAGGGACGCGTCCAGGAGGCATCCTTACCAGATGCCCAAACCACCTCAACTGGCTCCTTTCAGCGCAAAGGAGCAGCGGCTCCACTCTGAGCTCCCCGCGGATGGCCGGGCTTCTCCCCATATCTCTAAGGGAGACACCAGCCACCCGCCTGAGGAAACCCTTTTCGGCCGCTTGTACCCATGATCTTGTTCTTTCGGTCATGACCCAGCCTTCATGACCATAGGTGAGGGTAGGAGCAAAAATCGACCGGTAGATCGTGAACAAGACCCCGAGGTACTTGAACTCCTTCACTTGGGGTAACGACTCATTTTCTACCTGGAGTTGGCACTCCACCAGTTTCCTGCTCAGAACCATGGCCACAGATTTAGAGGTGCTACTCCTCATCCCAACCGCTTCGGACTCTGCTGTGAACCGATCCAGTGAGAGCTGAAGGTTACGGACCAATGATGCCATCAGGACCACATCATCCACACAAACGATTATATGTTTTATGTTATATGTAGGCCTAGTATCTGCTGCGCGCGGCCACACGTGGGAGAGGACAACAAACAACGGCAGCTGCTGAGCCATTCATCATAAACTTTGGCTTTAAAACTTCCTACAACAAGACCCAAACAAAGAAGCGCTGAACGCAAATAGGTTAATAACCTGAGGTTAGTAAACATGTTTAGCTCAGCATCGGCCATCTAACGTTAGCTTTCTTCTTGCTTTAGCTACGACCTACGGGAGGTTAACTCCGACTGTTGTATGTTGTGAAAAGATGAATGAGCGTTTGTTTACTTGCCAAACTTGTGGTAGTCGATTAACGTAATCATTTACGTCCCCCTGGCTGCCATCACGTTAATTATTAACGTCGGCAGCAAACAGGTTACTGGTTTGAGAGTCTGGTAGTGTGTTGACAGTAGTTAATAAGCTGTCATTAATGTCACTGTACATCACATGGTTGTGCTCTGTAAGTGAAAAACAGGTTACAGTTACAGAATCCCTTACAGCTATGCAGCTTTATAACCACGAGAGACTTAAGACTTGACTTGGACTCTGGCTCAAAGACTTGAGAGCATCTCTGCCCTGCCCTATAAAACTTAAAGCATTGCCTGATGTGAACCATGCTTCGACCCAAATAGCTCTAAGATTAAGAGTTGTTGACTTGCATGAAGCTGGAGGGTTACAGAAGTATCTCTAAAAGCCTGGATGTCCATCAGTCCACAGTAAGACAAACTGTCTATGAATGGAGAAAGTTGAACTTTAAGTATATTAGTATTTGGCTAAAAAACATTGCTCAGACTTGACACAGTAATCCAGGTCAGACCCAACATAAACAATTGGATTCAGGTAAGAAACATTCAGCTGAAACACCCAACATTTGGGCGGAAGTGTCTTATCATGTGGTGACGTTTCCTAAAAGGTTTCAGGAAAAAAACAGTTTTCACTGTGTGACCCCAGGTATTCTGGGAACCAGTGGCCTGGAGTCATTCAGCCTTCATTAAATACGACTATCGAACAGGAAACTAAACATTTAAATCCTGTATGATCCATTCTGTGAAATATAGTGTATTGAGTGTATATAGAGGAGGACCCACCTGACAGAGCTGCCACCCTCCGCCTCCTCCGTCCTGAGGGGACTCCACCCTGCTGCTGTCTGTCGGCTCTGTTCGCTCCACCCCATCTCTCGTCTCCTCGTCCTCGTCCTCTTGATGCTCCAACCCCAGCTTCCTTTCAGCTTTGGCTCCCATTGCTTTGCTGTGATTGGTCGCCAACGGGCCACGTGACCGCTCCTCGAACTCGATCAGGTATCTGATGGGTGGACCGACCGCCTTCCTCCTCGGCCTAACCGCCACGTCCCTCTTCACAGGTCTGACTCGTTCCTCCACCGTCGACTCATCCTCCCTCTGCTCCTGCTTACACCTCCCCTTCTTTCCTCCCTCCTCCTTCTTCTTCTTCACAATCGTTTTCTGGGTGCGTTGGATTCGTGTCTCTCCTCGTTGCGTCTTGCGGTTGCCTTTTGAAGGTATGCCTTCTGATTGGACGACGGCCTGACGACGGTCAGGCTGCGATTTATCGTCCACCTCCCTCTGTCGGCGGGCGGTGCTGCCGGGACTCTTCCTCCTGGGCTGGACTCTTCCTGCGATGTGTTTGGTCCTCCTCTTCTTCTTCTGCCCGTCCGTCGTTATTGTGGGCCGTCTGTTACCACGGAGACGCTCATCTGCAGAAAGAGTGAACAGAGAAGAAGAAATTATGAGGGAACGCAGTCACTCTGGGAACAAAGACACGTGTCCCCTTTAAGAGCGTGACGGTGTCCCTGATAGTGACTAGAGCTCAGCAACTCACTCTTCTCATGTTTGAACGAGCCTTCCTCCTCCTCCTCATCCTCCTCGCTCAGAGGAGCGATGAGTCCAGGGGGAGGAGCTTCACAGCTGCCTGCACTGGGGGACACGCCGCACAGAGGCATGCTGGGTGGCGAGGGGGTCTGTAGGAGGTCCGCAGGCGCAGGTGGTCCGTACTGAGGCATTGTGGGTAGCGGCGTGTGTCCGTGGTGGGAGCAGAGCAGGTAGAGGGGGGCGCCGTGGTGAGCGTCCGGCCTGTGGGAGCTGCAGTGCTGCAGCAGAGCGCCCCCTCCTGGTTCATCCGCTCTGACAGAGACACACTGCCAGGCCACGCCGCACACACCTGGACACACAGACAGGTGAGTATTTCTTACTGACAGATTGTGGTCAGCTGACAGCGGTGCGTTCAGGAGCGTCTCACCTGAGTGTCTCCAGCTGAGCTGCTGGCTCAGCAGGTCCACCTGGACGGCGGCGTCTCTCCTCTCTGCTGACTCGCTCTGGCAGCCCACCTCCCTCCTCTCCTCCTCTGGACTCTCCCACTGGCAGCCCACCTCCCTCCTCCTCTCCTCCTGCTCCTGGATCACCTGAACAACCTGCAGAGGGACGAGACAAACACAGTCAGGACCTCACCTGAACTCCAGGTCACCTTCACCATCAATTTTATAACCTTCACACAGCTGCACATATTAAATGATGCTCCAGAGACGAGTTTCAGTTCCTCCTGAGTGTGTTTTTGTTGATCAAACTCTGACAGTGAAACGAGTCGCGGGGTTGTGACGCTCAAAATAAAGTTTCCCCCGTGTTGCAGCTGCTGGCGAAACTGGCTTCAAAGCACGGAGCGCTTCCTGGGAGCTCAGAGGAAATGCGCTGATAACAAGCCGACCAATCGCAGTTCAAGGAGGAAAATGAAGTCAAATCTTTTTTCAGTCCATAGACTAGACCCTTTTTACTGGCGCCCGTGCCCCTGTCTCCATGTGCGGCGCCCCAGTGAAATGGTCAAGTCCCCTTGGCGTCATTTTTGGAGCTGTAGGGCTCTGCGGTCAAGTTAGCAACAATTGGCTGCATCTGCAACGTCCGGTAAGACTTTCAAAATAAACTCCTGGTTAATGTGAAGCGGTCCGTGAGCTGGTTAACCATATGAAACGTGGCAACAAACGAGTCAGTGTTGAAAAGCAGGTGTTTATAACGGAGATGAGAGGATGAAGAGCCTTTAAACTCGATGATTTGACTTTTATCCAGATCAAATGAAATTTGTTATCGTGGTAACATTTTGGCCGTACCGCCCAGCCCTAGTATAAATAATATTTTAGCTTTGAAAATGTGAAAGGAAACCTGGGGGAGCCAGTGTGAACGGGCCTGATGCAACATTCATATCTGTGTATCAAGTGTTGATATGCTTAAATGTGTCGGTAGAGAAGATGCTGGATCATAAGCCAGGTACAGCACAGACCCGGTCCAGACGTCTTCAGCAGGCCACACAGACCCAGGTGATGCACAGGCTGATGCATTTTATTTTAGATAAACCCGACCTGACATTAGTTCTGTGTGGGACCCCTAATATCTGCAAACTGCCTCTGAAACTGATGAGTCTGTTGCTGACGGACAGAGTAGATGTCCAGTTGCACCTGTTCTTTGTTAATATTAATTTGATACTGATCCAGCAGAAGATGATGTGGTCCATCCGGGTCAGAAACAGAACTGTCTGGTTCTCAGACTTCCTTTTCAGTAATGTGAGCGCCTCTCCCGGCGCCGCTGCACCTGTTCCAGCTGTTCCAGGTGTGTCCTGTGCACACACGGACTTTTATTAGTTACTGTGACAAATATATATTTTTTAAATTAGTCATAGTCTAATTGTATGTGTTGGTTTTGCTCCTCTGCAGAATGGAAACGTTTTCTTTTATTTACAGGCTAATAATTAGACCCAGCGCTGCAGTTCTCGGGTGAAGCGCTATGAAGCGTTGGCGTGAAGCAGCAGGAGTCCCGCAGTAAAGGGCCACACGGACGGTTTGATGCACCGAAAGTCTCCTGAGATCAGTCGCGTTAGTAAATTAACACTTACCGGAAACATCGCGATGTTTTCAGATGCGCAAACGGAGCTCACGTGCGCTCCGACCACATGTTCACACCGGTTCACGCAAGAGTTTAAAAGTTAGAGTGTGTTTGTGAATCTTCTCATCAGAAGTTTCTCTGCTGGCTCGAGCAGCTCTGCACTGATTCTGCAGAGTGAAGCTGCGGCGCTGCTGCCCCCAGCGGCCCGGAGGAGCAACATCACGTCACTAATCTGCAG
This sequence comes from Micropterus dolomieu, assembly GCF_021292245.1. Lineage (NCBI taxonomy): Eukaryota > Metazoa > Chordata > Actinopteri > Centrarchiformes > Centrarchidae > Micropterus > Micropterus dolomieu. Next base: position 49,310,708 of record NC_060150.1, on the reverse strand, counting down.
CCTCCTCCTGACAGACACACTTATTTAGGACAGAGGCTGCTTCTCAACTCTCTTACTTGTCGTTTCATGGCTTGAACCGGATGTTGTTCCGCTCCACCATCTTGCAGGCCGTTCTTATTTGCTCTCCGAGGAGCGAGGAAACACCAGTGCATCCTGCGCGGAAGTCTTTTACTGGCCGACACGCCCCCTTACTGGGAAGCCCTTATGTGATGCATCATGACAGAAACATTAAACTCAAGTGCATCACTGCAAAGAGTTACGGGCCGAAAGCCTAAAACTGAGTATCAACTTCATTTCAATTTCTCTTAAACCTTTAGCCTGATAAATCCCAAGACATCATATTCTGGGTTATTCAATAACATAATTGATACATACATAATAAATATAAATGCAGATAATGTGAGTATTGTAGCAGTAGAAAAGATCCTCTGAGCGGGACAGAAACCTGGAATTTGGGGCCCCATGAGCAGCTGTTGTCACTACATCTCCAGGACTTAACTGTCCAATCAAAAGCTTTACATAACTAATTAAAGGCTTGCAAGTGTCCGGCTTCTTGTAGTTCAATATTTACTGCTGGTGATTTGTACGTGCAAGTCTGCATGCAGGATGCAGTTCACTATTTGCTTCTCTAATAAACTGCCCTTCATGATGGCGATAATAAAGTCTGTATCTATAGATGTCATTAACGGCCATAATTCAATCTAAATGAACGTATCAAACTGGATCATTTTAATATAGTGTGACTTCCATGCAGGCTGAGGTGAGCTGCTGTCAGGACAGACAGGAAGTTTATTTCATAATGATCATTTCTGTCATTAATATCTTTTTGTAATGATGAAAAAGAAACTCCATCAAATCTCTAGAGAGCCGACTGACAGCTGATCCGGGGGAGAGTTCAATCTCAAAACGTTTTGCAGCGGTTTGCAACGTTTTCAGATTGAACGGCATGTTTCCTTGAAACGTTGCGCAACGTTCTGCAACGGGTTTCAGGTGTGTTTTCTCCAGTTTGGTGGGCGTGTCTCAGGTGTCACCCAATCAACTGCAACGAGTTTGTAAACACAACGGTGTTAAAAAGCCAGGAAAATGCAGTGCGCTTGCGTACACAGCAGGGTGTTCAGGGGACCACCGTTTCTGTTGAAAGAAAAACGTTTTGCTCCGTTTTGTCTGCGCTGAACTGGCCCCAGCTGTGATCAGCTGCCGCCGTCTGATTAATTAATTAATTAACTACGAGGCTCGCCTGCCGAACACCAACGCAGCGTCTCTGGCCGCCGAATAGTTGTTTTAGATTCGCTGAGAGTTTATAATCTAAGCAATACGGTTACATCTTCTGTGTGCGACGGGATGTCACAGGGTTTTCATTTTTGGGCCTACATGGAACCGTCCGTGCAGGGTCGGTCGGCTTCACTGTTTGTGGCTCAGCCCCTGGTTCCCTGCATCCCGGTGGGCGGGACTAAGACGCGAGGAAAAGACGCAAGTGAAGGAAACGTGGTTTGCTCAGGTCGATGTTTCTCTGTTATTTTAATACTATTTGATTTCCAGGAGCTGTGAGATGAAATCATCAAGATTAAAACAAATAAAAAAGTAAATATTTCACTTAATATGAATCCAGAAGAAGTTTCACGTTTTGACTTTAAGCTTTTTTCTTGATATTCTAGTTTTACAGGACGCACCTGTATTTCTGAACCTTTTCCTTCGTTCTTTAGCTTCTTCTTTCAGCTTTAAACCCCATTTAAAGTTTTTGGTTCTAATATAAGAGCAGAATTCATAAAGTTTAACTTAAAATGGATATTAAAGGCTCACTGTGAGTATCACCAACACGTCTGCGGTCCAGTTGCCAATAGATTATGTTCTTCTGCAGTTTAAACCAATGAGATCTCCGTTAGAGAGCGAAGCATTAGCTGCAGGAGATGCACCTTGTTGCAGGTGTTAAATGATGCGAAAAACATATATATTCTATATATTAGGGCTGAACAATTCATTTAAATCTCAGGTCTGAAAATGAGAATAATCATGTAGAAATGATGATTCCCTCTAATATCGTAAATCACATCACAACATCAGTCAAAATAATTGCAATTAGATAATTTCTTCAAAATCGTTTAGCCCTACTGTACGTATTAATATGTTTATAAATCCTCCTCCATGCGGCACGGTGGTGCAGAGGTTAACACCTCACAGCAAGAGGGTCGTGGGTTTGAACACTGGTCGTCCCAGGCCTCCATGTGTCTGCGTGAGTCACCCCTCCACCCACAACCCTGCATGGATAAGTGATAGATGGACGGAAAATCAAAAGAATTGTCCTCCTGAATCTGAACTGACGCTACATTAAAGAGAAAACACTATTAATATTTAACCAATAAAGATGTTCTCAGCTTGCAGTCTGATAATAACAGGATCCAGTTTTAGCAGGAGAGACGGGAAAGTCGGGGTTTAAGGAGTTTATTGAGCTCAGGATCAAAACGTTCAGCTGATCTCCCTGGACGTCCTCATAAAACTAAATCATCTGTCTTTTTACACTCAGCCGTCCTCCAGCCAGAGACTCAGGTCCAAACCACAAGGCCAGCTCCGATCACAGCTGATCAGCTGCGCTAATTAATACGTGTCGTCGCAGCGCCACCTGCAGGACTGGAATTAGCCAGTTACTGAGCACGTGGAGAGGAAGTGAAGGTACAGGTGTGAACGGTCAGGTCAGGTGACCTGCTCACATCACTCAAAATACTGCTCCTTTTCATTGGACCACGTTGCCATGGAAACAGCTTGCGTCCAACACGCACATCAGACGGACCTGAGCATCAACAGTTTAGTGTACCGTGTAACTTTGACTGTACCTGAACGCACCATGCTCCAGCTGGCGGTGCTGTTTGTGGCTTGGAGCTGATTGGCTCTACAGTATCTACAGTTTATGTATTTGTATTGTCTGGATTTAACTTTATAATATCTGTCTTTACAAATATAAACACTCTGAGTGCAGCAGCTCGTTACAGGCTGTGAAACACGCGATCTCACGTCTATTAAATACAAACTGCAGTTTTTATACAATATTTCTGCAGCTACACGTGTCTTTATGAGCTGAGCTGCGTGAGAAGTAAACAGAAACACAAAGAAACCAACAGTAACACATGAAGCTACCTGCAGCTCTCTGCTGACCTGCTCGCTGCCGTCACTAAGCATTTATCAAACCTCCCAGAGAACAAAGAGGAAGTAGAAACCAGTTTGTAGTTTGTTTGTGCTGTTCATGCCACAGCCTGTATAGAAGAAGTGGGCGTAGTCATGGTGACGTCACCCGTTGGTGTGTGGACCGCCGTTTTGAAGCCTCGAGTTTGGCCGATAAGTCGCCGCCATGTTGATTTTTTGCAACCAGCGGCACCGCATGTGACCATATTTGGACAAGACAGTGGAGCTAACAGCCGTGTGCGGAGCTAGCTAGCTAGCTTAGCGAGGTGCATCTGTAATTCACGTTAACTGTCATCTTAACAGGGCTGATAACAACAAAACTAAATGTACTAAATGTAACAGCCGACTCCTAAGAAGCTTTTTCAACGGCACTGGTTAAATTTACACAGTGGCGTGGGTACGAGTCACTCTAGCCTGATTGACTCATCAGGAAAGTGTTTACTGAGGGAATAAATCAGCTGAGAAGTAGAAACATTTTACCATTATTTCTAACAGAGGCGGACTTCTTATTGAAACCAGAAGAGTCGCCCCCTGCTGGCTGTTCGATAGAATGCAGGTTTAAAGTACTTCCGCGTTCGCTGACCGGAAGCTTCCCGCTTGGTTGATCCAGATTCAGATTAAGTCCTTCAGTTTGAAACTACAGGTCGTCACCTCATGCTGAGTTTGTGTTTGTCGTGTCTAAAGTAACCAAAACAATAAAGTTATTGAGCGACATGAAGATATTCAAATTAAAGAAGGTGAATTGTACTCGCTCACTGAGTTTTGGCGTTTCTGAGGTAAAAAAATAAAACGACTCCTGTTACTTTTTGTTTGTCTTACTTCTATTTGGGCAATAATCGTAGTTGGAACTCCAGTTCTCTTCTCTAGAGTTAATATTATGTTGAAGAGTTAGCTGTGTGTTTAGCCTATATTTATTTATAAAACCAATGCTCCCGCACAGGGTACCCTTCAGCGTCCGTATGAGACGCTCTGAGCCTTCAAGTAGCTCCAGTCTGGCCCGTCCACCGTCTGAAACCAAAAGCCAAAGCTGAGTTACTGGATGTTGTAAGTTACATAATGTAACGTTCTTATTTCAACCCAAACATGGTCTTTTTCTAGACCTAGCCAAGAAGTGCTGGTGCCTGAACCTAACCGGACTGCGAACGCTAACCACGTATTAAAAAGGCGTTTCCTACGGACGCCGAAGGGTATCTTTTGCATCAAATACAGACGCTTTGTCAAATCTTGGGACGAGAACGTGTTGGGTCAGTTTCATAGCAGTAGTTCTTCAGATTGTTTAAGTGCTGGTGAAAAGGGACATTTAGTCTTGATGGTGGCGCTGGAGAAAACGTGACGTGTACAGACAGAAATCAGTTCATATGAAAGGAATTGCTGCGATTGGTATATTCACTTCTGCCTGTTTCACTTTGGTGAAGTGCTTTACAAACTGAAACAGCCATTGCTGTTAATGCCGTTAGCTTAGAGACGACATCACTGAGCTTGAGGTGTGACAACAATCTGAATTTAGACTTCATGTGATCAGACTATCTTTGCTTGGAGCTGAATGAAATCTAAACTGGACACAAACACGGGATGTGAAGAGGAAACAAAACAAAGAGACGATCACTGACAGTTTGAAAAAACAGGATTAGTGTCAACAGAACTTCTGAATTAATGAATCTTAAAGAAATCTTTCACCCTTCATTCAGAGGTTCGTTTGCAGCAGACCAACACACTGGCCCTGAACTGTTGGTGGAGGCTTTGGCAGTATCTTCGCAGCTTTACTGGAACTGGATTTGTTATGAATGGATTAGATGTCTTCCTGGACGAAGGTGAAGATGTTTTGGATCTGAATCTGTGATCTGCCGATCGCTGTGAGAAAAGAAGACTCTCAAACAAGTCTGTCTTCTCCACTCTTAAACAATGCTAGGTGTTTGAAGATGCCTAACAGGCTAGCAGCTAGCAGACTGTCAGCTAGCTAGACCTCATCTTAAGGTCTGGACAACTTTAAATGTTTCTGGATAAAGGTTCTCTTGTGTTTTGTAGAAGTATTAAGTTCTCTGAGGGGAAATTTTATTGGTTTAACTGTTTCTTATGTTTCAGTCTGTGTACTTGGTGAGACTGAGCTAGCCTGCTGACAGTCTAGTAGCCTAGCGGGCTAAAAACTGAATGGGGCAAGAGATTAACAGGCTAATGGCTAAGTGGCAGGTGGCTAGTCGATAGCAGGTAAACAGGCCAGCAATCTTAAAAAAGGAGCTAACAGGCTAGCTTTCTGGCTATCTAATGGGGAGCAGGCTAACAAGCTAACAACGTAGCAGGTCAACACGCTAGCCGTCTGTAGCTGCTGCTGTCATCAGGACATGATGCCGAACACGGGGTTGTGTCGACAGATGCTGGGGCCGATCTCATCGTAGTCCTTCTTAGAGTGACACACCTGGAAAAATTCCGGCTGGAAACACAAACAGACAAACAAACAAACGGTGTTTATCTTTGTTGTTGACTGATTTCAGCTTCATACCTGGAAACAGTGAATTCAGGAAACTCAAAGGGATGTTTGGAGGTTCACATCTGGCTTTATGGTTAAAGTCAGGATCAGGTTTCGGTTAAAGTCAGGATCATGGGGGAGTGTCCAGAGTACAGAAGTATAAATGTGTGTGTGGTTACCGTGGACGCCAACATGGAGCCTCCAAACCAGACGGCGTAGCGCTGCATGTGATGAGAGACGACCTGAACCTCCATCGGCTTCGGCTGCAAACACAGAGAGTCACTCACTGTCAGTTCAACTCAGTTCAAATAACCAATTAACCAATCCAATCAATTAACCTGTATTGGTTTGAATGTTTAGGTAAATAATGTTGCCAAAGCAGAAACTCACATATAAACAAAATACAAAAAACCCCCACTTTTCTTAGTTCAGGACGTGTTATTGAGCTCAGGTCAGTTGTGAATTCTCTTTAGATGGAATTTACTTTGTGATTTGGTCGTTTCTCTCCAGTATTCAGTATATTTGTCTTTTTGCTTGCTGATCATTTGGTCCGTCTCTGATCTGCTGGCGATCCCTGAACAAACCCCCCGTTGAAAAATGGACATGTGACCTCCAGTGGTGGTTTGTGTATGGGGTCGTAGCTACTAACAGGTATCTGGTGCACCTTAATCCTGCAGACTGCCTGCAGACAGAAACCATCCACCATCTTTTTACTCAGTGTTCCAGGTTAGACTGCAGATGTGGATTCAGGGCTCAGAGATCATTCCTCTAAAATTAGTCACTTGGAAACGAGGACAACCCGCGTCAGGGGTCAGAGGACCTGGTTCTGATGCTGACTAGACTCATAGATGTTTGTTTTTTCAGAAGCATTTCTCTTTTGTTTATTGCATGAATCCATCGTCTTGCTGATAGCAGCATCAGTTTTGTAAATGGGATTACCAGGAAATTAATGTCTGTGTTAAATTTTTAAAAACTCTCAGACCTTTATCCGTCCTCCGCTGAGTTCTTCGCTCAGTTTCAGGCGGGCGTCCACGACTCTCTTCAGGTCTCTCTGCAGTCGCCGCCCGAAGTCTCTGAACATGGTGGATCCTCCGGAGAGCACGATGTTCTGACACACAAACACACCGTCAGTTAACAGGATCAGACACCTGCGGTTTGCTTTGACGAAACGCACTCAGGTGAGTTACCTTGTACAGGGGTCGCCTCACATCGATTGGACAGCTCTGAATGACATCATCGACGACATCAGAGATAGGCTGCATGAAGTCTGGGTTAGCGAACTGAAAAACACAATGAATCTTTGTGAACCTTTCTGTTCAGCTTCACCTGAACTTCAGTTTAAATTTAAACCCTTTAACCGCCTCTTTGTCCTCCTGCTTACAGCTAAAGGACCTTCAGCCTTTTCCTAACGTTGCTTTGAACTTGACATTTTTTGCAATAAGCTCACATTTATATTTAAAGTAAAATTTTGTATTATCATTTCCTCCTTCAGCAGCTACAGAGCAACGTGACGTTTTTACAGCTTGTTTGAAGAAAACAGAATCAGACAGCAGATGTGCCACAAAACCAAAACTATGAGCTAAGAGAGGCTAAATTACGATGACCTTATGTCCTCAAGATGCGGCTTATGCTTTCTACAGTTGGCCTTCATTGTGTGTTTTTGCATTGCTTTCATCTTTCTTTTTAGGTCCCGCCTCCTCCCACGCCACCATTCATCTGCCTTTTTAGTCCTACACATCCTTCAAGCAACTTTGGTCAAACTGCAGCTCAATCATTACCCTCAGCACCACTGCAACAGCCAAGAGACTTGAAGTGGGCCGGTACTCACCACTACGCAGTACCGGCACATTTTACTCTTTGGCGTACCGGGACATTTCTTGAGTATCGGCACTTCGCACAAGCTGCCACTACTCTTTTCTTGTGACCACCGGTGGAGACGGAGTAGGAAGAAGATCAGGTGCATTTTTATCCAAACGTGTGCATAAAGTTGCTTATCAATGTCACTTTTCGTGGACTGACCAATCACAGCCTGGATGGGCCGGGACATGATAAAAAGGTGGAGGCGATACAGCAAACTTTCTAAATGTTGAACTGGTTCAGCATGAATGGTTCTGATTATTGACAAGTCACAGACTAACCCCCGTGTGGAGCTTTTTTCATCACAATGATGAGAACATCGTAATGAAACTGCTGTAACTGGAATTAATATTATACCAGAGGTGAGCTGTACTTGGTCCTAGCTAAACAGCTCTGTAAGGGTACCTCGGGGTGGAAGAAGATCTCAGGACCCAGGAAGCGCTCGTAGCCCACGTCAATGTGGAAGGCGTTCTTACTGACGGCGTTGACGCCGCGGTACTGTTTGATCCATTTCCCCGGGTCAGAGTCGTACTTTGTGAACTCCTTCACAATGTCCGGACAGATGTAACAGTACCGCTCCTGCACACAGAGGTACACACAGAAGTACAGCTAGAAATACACAGAAATCCAGGGAATAAGGATCAGGAATCTGGGATTAGTGTTGAAGAGGAGTAGATGAGGAGGACCAGGGTACCTTGACGGCCTTGGCGGTCTCCAGCGACTGCTCTGGAGGAATCCCCACCTCTCTGTCTCTGAGCAGCTGCTGGATGAAGAAGGTGATGTCCCGCCCTGCGATGGGGATGTGTTTTATACAGCTGCCAATCACGTAGCCCTCAGCCTGTGACGCACAGCCATGCCGACCAATCAGTGAGCAGAAAATACATATATCTATGGGTTCAGTTTTTAATGCTCTGATGGATCTGACATCAAACAGATCCTGTCCCAGGTGGATCGGAGAGGACAGACGGTTCTACGCCTGCAGCTCTCCTGTACAGTAGTGATCCTGTAGTGAATCTGTAGTTCAGTGTTGTTTCATTTTGTGTACTTGGAGTTTCTCTCAGCAAAAAGCAGAATCAATATCGCATCATAAAGCATTTCTGATTCATCCCTGTCGACTGCGAGGCAGCACAGTCCGTGCAGTAAGGAGGTATCAGTAAAGATCCGGCCTGTTAGTGTTTTGACGGTTGCATTTGTTTTGCGATGAGAGCTGAGTGAAGAGTTTAAAAAGGTGAACTCGGTGTATAGAGATCTAAAGATTAAAGTGTGCGTGTCTCACCACTGGGATGGCGTGCGTGACTCCATCTCCGCTGTCGATGACGATGCCCGTCAAAGTTCTCTGTCCAACCTGCCGAGACGTCCAGGACGCCGCCAACGCCAACACGGCCTGATAGAGGGAGACACCATGATGCAGCTGTATATGATGAGTCTGTGTTTCTCACCTGACTGAGTCTCACCTGTACTGCGATGTAGAGTCCAGGTATGTTGAAGGTCTCAAACATGATCTCTGCCAGGTACTCTCTGTTCTCTGGGGTGTTGAGAGGAGGCTCCGTCTGCACACACACAAGTTTCCTTACATAGACCAGTGCTGTGTCTCGATTTGCCCCTTTCCTTACTACTCTGAGTGCATAAGTGTGGCAGAATGCACTGTGGGTACCCAGATGGTGTACTCACTACAGTCAAAGAGCGGAGTGTGAACGCTGGACACTTCTCACCCTCAACGTCAGCCAATCTTGGCTACGTAACTACGTAGGAGACGGACCACCAACGTACAAAGGCCACTACAACCTCCCCAGGACCCCTGAAACCTGCACAAGGACCATTACAACCTCCCCAGGACCCCTGAAACCTGCACAAGGACCATTACAACCTCCTCAGGACCCCTGAAACCTGCACAAGGACCATTACAACCTCCTCAGGACCCCTGAAACCTGCAAAAGGACCATTGCAACCTCCCTAGAACACCTGGATCCTACACGAGGACCATTGCAACCTCCCTAGAACACCTGGAACCTGCACGAGGACCATTGCAACCTCCCTAGAACACCTGGAACCTGCACGAGGACCATTGCAACCTCCCTAGAACACCTGGAACCTGCACGAGGACCATTGCAACCTCCCTAGAACACCTGGAACCTGCACGAGGACCATTTCAACCTCCCCTAGGACCCCTAAACCTGCACGAGGACCTCTACAAGGAATGAAAATGCTGCTCTGTTAGTGGCTGCCTGATCCAATCAGACACAGTTCAGGTCAACAGTTTAACCTCTGCTGCTGTTAAACCGCGGGTAACATTACTGAAGAGACCCACCATGAGGAAGCTGTGGTCCTCAGGCTCGGCTCGGAGGTACTTGAAGATGATCTGCTCCATGAACTTCTCCATCAGATCCCAGTCCTCCACCATCCCATGACGGATGGGCCACTGAACACACAAAACAGGAACACATGAACTCAACACCAATGATGGACGAACCTCCTCCTGCTCCTCCTCCTCCACCTCCTACCTTGGTTGCATAGTTGGGTTTGTCTACTGCTTCGTCTCCGATGTAGAAGTCCAGATCGTCGACTCCTCGTACGAGCCTCCTCTGAGCCTGCTCTCCCACGCTGGCCGACTCCTTGATGGCGATACCTGACCCAGAACACACACTTGAACATGAGTACCCCCCTGCTTGTGTGGAGAGCAGTGTGGGGTCAAAGGTCACTGTCTGTCTGTTTGTATCTACACTTCATTTTCATGTTGTCAGCTTCATCAGAAAATTATTATCGCTGGCTAAATGAATGAGGTTTACATTTAGCTGACGCTTTACAATTGCTCTATACAGTATGTCAGAGGTTGCACGCCTCTGGAGCAACGAGGGGTTAAGTGTCTCGCTCAGGGACACAGTGGTGAAGGTCACTGTGGGGAACTGAACCCGTGTCGACCACACCAAAGGCATGTGTCTTATCCACTGCTCCATCCCCACCCCCTGAACTGACAGACTCATGAAGGACGGGTAGTTTACAGTGACAGAACAGCGAGCTACCGCTAACAAAGGGCTGCAGTTCTTTCTCCTGACACTCTCGGCCTTCTCTTCTTCTACTATAACCCCCTCCAGGCCTCTCTGCTTCAGCACAGCGTCCACACGAGAGGAAAACACAAAGGTGAGTTTGATGCTTACAGGACGGCATGATGAACTGCGGCTCTGTGTTCCCAGCATAGCCGACCTTTGTGTACCTGAGAGACGAGACAGAGACAAGAACCAGTGAAGAAGAGTTTCCAGAGCTGACAGGAGGGAGGTTCCCAACATCTGGCTCTGGGCCCAAACACGGACTCAACACGTGAAGTTAGGTCATCAGGCAGCACGAAGGCTCACATTTCATCTCTCCTGTACCTGAAGCAGCACGGTGAGGTGTTCATACCCAGAGAGCAGCTTATACACAGCCTCCATGGACCACAATGCAACGCTGCATACTGCTTCAGTACATGTGATTTATATGTTTGAATTCAGAAACTGATGTGTGACGACGTCCTCAGACTACTACATTAAACACTCTTTGTTCTTGGATCTGGATCTGTGCACAGACTGTTTCCATATTTGCATTTCAGAGAAACGTCTGTGTGATAAAGTCGTGTGAAACGTGTCCGTCTCCAAACTGTCCTCTCAGTGTGACCGTCTCCTTACTGTCTCCTCTAATAACTGAATAATGAGAGCGACTGCCTGTCTTCTTGCTGCAGCTCCTGTTCTACTTCCTCCAGCTGTCCCACATTCAGACCAGAATAGACCAGGGACTGACCTCGGATCAGCTCCTGATGCTGTCTGTCAAACATTTACATGTGGAGATAACGCCTGTCAGCTGAGTCCAGTATCATTTATATATTCATGTTCCTGTGCCTGAAGTACAGATAACACTTCAACACTCAAGTTAGAACGTTAGAACGTTCGACCAGCGGACGCTCTGCTCCAAACAGCTAACTTCACTTGGACCTGAGCCTTCTGACTCCAGCTGACTTGATCCCCAACTCAAACCCACATACAGGCTGAATTATTTATTTATATAAATAAAAACTATGCATCAACACATATAAATCATGAAATGAAATAACATTAGCTGTGTGAAACTGTTTCTGCCTTTTGTTTCTGTGCAGGTTAACGTTTCATTCAGAAAGAGTTTTTAAAATATGAAACTGTATAAAATCTGCTGAGGAGCTCATTACGACTTGTTTAGGACTCACAACTCAAAGTTTAGGACTTGAGACTCGTCTGTCCAACAAATTCTCATCCCAACTCGTCACATATGACAGATCTATCGCTCTAACTACCCTTTAGCCTCATTTTTGCAAATGTCAGGCTCTGCGGTCATGTCAGCAACAATGAAAATGCAATGTCTGGTTAGACTTTCAAAATAAAACTAGTGGTTAACGTTGTGAAACACTGCAGTTTGTTTAAGTTTAGGAAATGATCATGGTTTGGTTTAAATAATGTTACTTCTGTGACTTATCTTACGTAAGTTACCTACCTTAAATAAAAACATTCAGTGTTGACTTTTGTTTCACACAGGAAGCGAACACCAGTCTCCTGGTTGAAAGTCCGGTTTCTGGCCTTTTGTCCACGCCAAACACCTCCTTCCTCTGACTCTTCAGTTAAATATCCTACACCTGCCTTTAGTGTGTCCAACTATGATGCTAAGGGCATCATGTGTCCATATGTGACGACTTGGCAGTGAGAACTGGTTGGTCGGTTTTGACTTGGGACTTGGGACTAGTAAAACAGCGTTTGGTCCCACCTGCGTTTGTTAACGCTTGCTGAAGAGTCGTGTTAGTGTTCAGGCGTTCTCCTGAGAGGTTTCAGTGTTACATAGTCTAATAACGGGCGCAGTGAGCGGTGATGTTAGACGGCCTCCCTGTTAGTGTTTGAACATATTATTATTTCAGGACATAATGTTGCTTTAATGTTATCGGTCTTTAATTTCCGTCCTGAACGGTTTAAAGTAACTTTGTTAATGATTGTTGTTCTACTGATCCACTAATTGTCTGTATTGAGTGAACTGGCCCTTTAATGCCAACCAAAACAACGCGCTCAGGCCCGCACGCTACAGACATGACGACGTTCACGCACACAGGCAGCTCGCTACATATGACGTCACATACTTTACAGCGTGTGCATCCATGCGTGTTCTTGTGTGTGTGTGTGTGTGTGTGTGTGTGTGTGTGTGTGTCCTCACCCGGTCCCGCAGTCTATCACGCACGGGGGCAGCTGCTGCAGGGCCATGTTGTGGTTCTGCTGCCGCTCGGTCCGGCCGCAGAGCCGCCGGTGGTCAGCTGTTGTGACCGGATCGGTACAGACCGGAGAGCGCGAGGCGGAGTCTGATGATGTGATGGAGAGAGAGTGTAGTCCTCTCTCTCTCTCTCTCTCTCTCTGGTTCCGGGTCAGAGGGAAAGATGGAGAAAATAGAAACTCGTCTGACACGGTCCCGGTAACCGAAGAGGGGTGTGTGTGTGTGTGTGTGTGTGTGTGCGCGCGCGCTGCCTTCACGTGATGTCAGCTGCATCATAAACACCTCTGCCTGTAACACACAGCTCAGCCCCGCCGCCTGGTGGAGACAACAACAACAACAACAACAACAACAACAACAACAACCCTCCAGTCAGCATGTGACCCGTCTCTGAGAGGTTGTATTGATCAGTCTGTGCTGTAGCAGAGTATCAGCTACTACTAATAATAATACTTCTACTACAGGAACAACCGTTGATGCTGCTGAGTTTCTACAAATATATTTTAAATATGTAGTTTACTGTAGACAAAGTTTAAACAGCAGAGCTGCAGATTACTTTCTTTATCAGTTCAGTTCATTGATTTATCCTCTTTGAAATGTTGAAACAAAAGAAATAGTTTTAAAAAGCTCTTCAACAGTCTTATTTTGTTCGACCAACAGTGTAAAACTCCTGATCAGCTGATAACCAGTCAGTGGTCTCAGTGGTTTTACAAACACAGTAAAGTGCTGGTTCCAGCCTCCAGGTGGAGCTTTACAACTGTTCTGTATTGTTTGAATATCTTTGGGTTTTGGGCTGCTGGTCAGGAAAAACAAGACTTCTGGAGACGCACAGGACTCTGGGAAACTGGGATGGTCGAGTTCATGACTCTCTGACATTAAAATAAAATAATCAGCAGATTAATCACCAATAAAAATAATCTTCAGCAGCTCTGATGAATTTAAAAAGGTGTGAAGAAAACTTATTTAAATGAGCTGCTGGTCTCACACTGAGGACGGACTGTTCAGGGTGTCACTGCATGCTGATCTATAATCAATATGTAGATGATTGATCAGATGGAGCTGCTGCTGAGTGAATCCAGCAGGTGGCAGCAGACTCTCACACACAGTCTTCATGTTTCACACTAACAGCTCATCAGCAGCAAGAAACAGCTTTATACTGAAACATGACAGAAATATGACGATCACAGCGACCGCAGAGAAACTGCAATACTACTACTAATACTGCTGCTGGTACTGTAGTAGTAATCCTCCCTGAGGCTACTACAACTAATTTAATAATAATAGTACTACAAATTCTACCACCACTACTACTATTTCTGTACCACTACTACAACCACTGCTACTAGTACTTTGAATAATAATACTCCTAGGCTACAACTATTAATGCTACTACTACAACTAATAATACTACTTACACTGAACAATTATAAATGAAACACTTTTGTTTTTTACCCCCATTCATCATGAGCTGAACTGCACATTTTGGAGTGGTCTTTTATTGTGACCAGCCTAAGGCCTTTTATTGTGGCCAGCCTGTGGCCTTTTATTGTGGCCAGCATGTGGCCTTTTATTGTGGCCAGACTAAGGCCTTTTATTGTGACCAGCCTAAGGCCTTTATTGTGGCCAGCCTGTGGCCTTTTATTGTGGCCAGCATGTGGCCTTTTATTGTGGCCAGCCTGTGGCCTTTTATTGTGGCCAGCATGTGGCCTTTTATTGTGGCCAGCCTAAGGCCTTTATTGTGGCCAGCATGTGGCCTTTTATTGTGGCCAGCCTGTGGCCTTTTATTGTGGCCAGCATGTGGCCTTTTATTGTGGCCAGACTAAGGCCTTTTATTGTGACCAGCCTAAGGCCTTTATTGTGGCCAGCCTGTGGCCTTTTATTGTGACCAGCCTAAGGCACATCTGTGCAGTCCCCATGCTGTCTGATCAGCATCTTGATATGCCACACCTGTGAGGTGGATGGATTATCTTGGCAGAGAAGAAGTGCTCGCTAACACAGATTTTGACAGATTTGTGAACAATATTTGAGAGAAATAGGCCTTTTGTGTACATAGAAAAAGATCTTTGAGTTCAGCTCATGATGAATGGAGGCAAAAACTAAAGTGTTGTGTTTATTATTTTGTTCAGTGTAGAAATGGGCCTCAGGCTTCTGCCCATGGGTGGGCGGCATGTCCCTTGGCCTGGAATCTCTTGTCTCCTTTTGTTGTAGAGGCCCTCTTTGGTAGGGGTGGGGCTCTGGCCCCTGGCTGCAGGGCATGTCTGTCTCAGGGCCATGTGGTCGTGGGTCCTCTGAGCTCTGTGGGGTTTCTGGGTGCGTGTCTGCCTGTCGTTGGGGTCATTACGGTCCCACTCTCAGTAACATTCCGACACAGACACTTTTAGGTTTTCCATGTCAACTTGTTGTTGCCTTATTCTTTATGCATCAAGTTATATATTTAAATTACTTCCAGTTTCTCTGCTGGACTGTGTTTATTTATTTGTTACTCTGCTGTTTCTGCTTTTGTTCGGCTGGTCGTCTCCTGTTTCCATCTTCTGTTATAAATGAACCCGTTGTGAATG
>NC_060150.1:49290821-49295305 GCF_021292245.1 Micropterus dolomieu | reverse complement strand
CTGCCGGGGGATTTCCCATGATGCACTGAGCTCCTCTCTCCTCTACTTTCTCTCCCTCTGTATGCAACCTCATCCCATTATTGCATGTTACTAACACAACTTCTCCCCTTTCTGGTAGTCTTGTGCTTTCTCGTCCCTCTCCTCTCTCCTATCACTTCCTGCAGGTTTTCTGGCTCTGGAGCTGTGGAGTCTGGATCTGTGGTTGCGGGTCACCTGCTGCCCCCGTGTTCCTGCTCGACACCCTCTGCTGTTGTTATTATTGTTATTATAATCATTAACATTACGACTGTTATCATTAACACTACTATAAATATCTGTACCATTTTTCATTTAGTCTATAGCAACATCACCTTTACTGTCTGTACCTCTGTGTGTATATTGTGTAGGCTGCCTCCCTCCCCTCTCTCTCTCCTTCCACCTCTCTCTCTCTCTCTCTCTCTCCCCTTCACCCCAACCGGTCGAGGCAGATGGCCGCCCACCCTGAGTCATGGTTCTGCTCGAGGTTTCTGCCTCTTAAAAGGAAGTTTTTCCTTGCCTCTGTCTCCTAGTGCTGCTCTTGGTGGGAACTGTTGGGCTTCTGTAAATACCATCATAGAGTACAGTCTAGACCTGCTCTTTTATGAAAAGCGCTGTGTTTTGGCCTGCCGCTGCTCGGGGCGGGGTGTTTTGAACAATTAGGGGGTGGGGTTAGCCTACGGTAGGTTGTAGTTACTCGCACATTGTGCTCGTAAATCATTTTTCCGGTTCGCACGAATCGATTGTTAGGGGCATATGTGAGCAAAATGGTCACACTGTAGAGCCCTGCTTAAGACTTTCCCCTTTAATAAAGCCTAAAAAAGGAAAACCATATTGCTTATTAAAGTAATATGGTGTGTTTAGGTGTTTTTTAAAGGTTTCCTCAGAATCCTTGGATCTCATGGCTAAAGTTCTGGCAATAGTTAAAAGTTCTTGGCCCAAAGACCTCAGAGACTGACAGTTTCTTCACTTGGATTCGCCCTAAAGGCACATATGCTTCATGCCATGGCTGCAGCGGGCCTCTTCATACCTTAGGGTGTCCAGTCTCCAGTATGGATCATCCAGTCCAGCAGACAGCAGCTTCACTCCTGAGTCTCCAGGATGATTGTAGCTCAGGTCCAACTCTCTCAGATGGGAGGAGTTGGAGCTCAGAGCTGAAGCCAGAGAGGCACAGCCTTCCTCTGTGATCAGACAGCCTGAAAGCCTGCAAACACACAAAATAACACACGGAAGACCATCTGGGGGTCCTGCTGTGTTGGTCGCATACATGAGGAAGCTATACTCAAATAAATAAATATTACAATGACTGAATCAGTTAACAGTAACAATGTCACTGTGATCTAAATGTTGCAGAGTTAGCCATGCTTGCAGCTCTGTGAGCCTCTACTAGCTAAATGGTATCATCAGTAGACTAACAATGACAATGCTAGCCTGTTTGTGAAGGACTTTTAGGGGTACTAGGACATAGGTTTTCACAGGTCATGTTAGGGTCAATTGCTGAGCTGAAGTAAGTCAAAGGTGAAGGCAAGGGACTCTCACCTCTCTGCTTGCTTTTCAACGGACTGACGCAGCTGCCTTGATAATGATGCACTGTTATCCATTTGTTAGATTACCCAAGGTCGAGATTATCTGTTTTGTTTTAGTTAACCTAAAGTCCTGTTGATAAGCATAGTGTCTTAATTTGAACCAATGACCAATGGACTCTTCACACACGGAAATGAGGTGTGAACAGTTACCTTATTTGGACACTTAATGAATCTCTGTAGGTCAATGAAGGATAAATATCCCAGACAGCAATTATTCTTCAGATTTGGTGTTGGTATTGCTTGAGTTCTCACATTGTATGCTAGCATTATATCTCCTCAGCCGGGCTCAGTAAACAGAGGCTGTGTAAGTCATGTATAGGAACTTTCATAA
The DNA here is from genome assembly GCF_021292245.1 of Micropterus dolomieu. Lineage (NCBI taxonomy): Eukaryota > Metazoa > Chordata > Actinopteri > Centrarchiformes > Centrarchidae > Micropterus > Micropterus dolomieu. The sequence goes on along the minus strand of NC_060150.1, from coordinate 49,293,373 downwards.
GTAACATCTGCAACCACAGTCATGTAACATTTAGGACTCTCTGAGGACCTCTGGGGTCAGTAAGGGGTAAAATGAGCTGAGGCTTTAGAACTATGAATGTCCTCTCACTCTGTATCGGCATGTAAAAGAGGTAAGTTAGTGAAGACACTGGCACAGGACAAAACCTGAATAAAATTCACAGAAAGACAAGTGTTTGCCTGAGCTGTTAATGAGAAAACAAGAACACTACCACGGTCTTTATCAGACTCTAAAACTTCTTCACACCTGAACCTGGCTCACTTTATTTTCATAACACTGATCATGTTTAGCATTACGGTTTAGCAAGTATGGTGTTTGTTGCTAATTTGTTAATTGGCAGTAAACAATAAGTACAGCTGAGGCTTATTGGAATGTCATTAGTTCTGTAGGTATTTGGCCATAAACCAAAATATTTGACATGTTAAATTGTTGACCTGATGATGGCGCTAGAATAAAAGTCAGGAAGTTATTACAGTTCATTTTGAGGAGAGCATGAAGAAAGCAAAGCTTCTGTCAAAAAGTGAGAATGAAGACATGTGTGCACTCACAAACGAAAAATAGAACGTGGTGGTTAATGAATCCTTACCTGAGAGTTTTCAGTGTACAGTGTGGACTCTCCAGTCCTGCAGACAGCAGCTTCACTCCTGAATCCCGCAGGTCATTGTTACTCAGGTCCAGCTCTCTCAGACTAGAGGACTGGGAGCTAAGAACTGAGGACAGATCTTCACAGCTTCTTTCTGAGAGGTTACAGCCACTCAGTCTGGAGAGACAACAGTAAGAAACACAGTAAGAAGTTATTTGTTTTTGCTTTTGTCTGTATTTACTGATGAATAAATCTCACTTACAGAGCTTTCTTGGAGGCTTTGACCACTGGCAGCAGCTTCAGAAGAGCTTCCTCTGAAGCAGAATATTTCTTCAGGTCAAACACATCCAGATCTGTTTCTGATGACAGCAATATGAAGACCAGAGCTGACCACTGAGCAGGGGAGAGGTTATCTTTGGAGAGGCTTCCTGAACTCAGGGACCGTTGGATCTGATCCACTAGAGAACAATCCTTCAGTTCATTCAGACAATGAAATAGATTGATGCTTTTTTCTGCAGGCGGAGTCTCTTCAATCTTCTTCTTCATGTACTCAACAGTTACGTGACTGTTTTTTGAGCCACTTTCTGTCTGTATCAGCAGGCCTCGTAAGAGGGTCTGATTGGTCTGCAGTGAAAGTCCCAGGAGGAAGCGGAGGAACAAGTCCAGGTGTCCATTTGGACTCTGTAAGGCCTTGTCCACAGCATTCTGGTAGAACTGTGTCACTGCAGATTCATCTTTTCTTGTTTCAGACTTCTGGGAGGTTGATTGTTCTTCTGCCAGCAGATTGACACCAGAGTTGATGAAGGTCAGATGGACATGAAGAGCAGCCAGAAACTCCTGAACGCTCAGATGGACGAAGCAGAAGACCTTGTCCTGGTACAGCCCTCTCTCCTCTTTAAAGATCTGTGTGAACACTCCTGAGTACACTGAGGCTGCTCTGATATCGATGCCACACTCTGTCAGGTCTGATTCATAGAAGATCAGGTTTCCTTTCTGCAGCTGCTCAAAAGCCAGTTTTCCCAGAGACTCAATCATCTTCCTGCTCTCTGGACTCCAGTGTGGATCTGTCTCAGCTCCTCCATCATACTTTACATTCTTCAGTCTGGACTGAACCACCAGGAAGTGGATGTACATCTCAGTCAGGGTCTTGGGCAGCTCTCCTCCCTCTCTGGTCTTCAACACCTCCTCCAGAACTGTAGCAGTGATCCAGCAGAAGACTGGGATGTGGCACATGATGTGGAGGCTTCGTGATGTCTTGATGTGGGAGATGATTCTGCTGGCCTGCTCCTTATCTCTGAACCTCTTCCTGAAGTACTCCTCCTTCTGTGGGTCAGTGAACCCTCTGACCTCTGTCACCATGTCAACACACCCAGGAGGGATCTGATTGGCTGCTGCAGGTCGTGTGGTTATCCAGAGGCGAGCAGAGGGAAGCAGGTACCCTCTGATGAGGTTTGTCAGCAGCACATCCACTGAGGTGGACTCTGTAACATCAGTCAGGATTTTAGTGTTGTGGAAGTCCAGAGGAAGTCGACACTCATCCAGACCGTCAAAGATGAACACAACCTGGAACTCTTCAAACCTGCAGATTCCTGCTTCTTTGGTTTCAGGAAAGAAGTGATGAACAAGTTCCACCAAGCTGTACTTTTTCTCTTTCAGCACATTCAGCTCTCTGAAAGTGAATGGAAATGTGAACTGTATGTCCTGGTTGGCTTTGTCTTCAGCCCAGTCCAGAGTGAACTTCTGTGTTAAGACTGTTTTCCCAATGCCAGCCACTCCCTTTGTCATCACTGTTCTCATTGGTCTGATTTTTGAGGGTTTAAAGATGTCTTCTTGTCTGATGGTTGTTTCTGGTCTGTCTGGTTTCCTGGATGCTGTTTCAATCTGTCTGACCTCATGTTCATCATTGACCTCTGCAGTCCCTCCCTCTGTGATGTAGAGCTCTGTGTAGATC
>NC_060150.1:49276806-49290721 GCF_021292245.1 Micropterus dolomieu | reverse complement strand
CGTCAAAGATGAACAACAGTTTCCAGACGGCGAGCTTCTCTGCTGGGACCTTCTGTAATGTTGGATGGAAAACATGGAGCAGCGTGAGGAGACTGTGCCGCTCATCTTTGATCAAGTTCAGCTCCCTGAACGAGAGCAGAACCAGCAGAACGACATCTTGGTTTTCCGAGCCCTCTGCCCAGTCCAGAGTGAACTTCTGCACTGAGAAGGTTTTTCCAACGCCAGCGACGCCGTTGGTCAGAACCACTCTGATGGCTCTCTGTTGGCCAGGTAAGGCTTTAAAGATGTCCTGGCACTTGATTGGAGTGTCATGGAGGATCTCCATCTTGGAAGCTGTCTCAAGCTGCCTCACCTCATGTTGGGTATTAACCTCTTCACTCTGTCCCTCTGTGATGTAGAGCTCAGTGTAGATCCTGTTGAGGAGGGTTCCACTTCCTGTTTCATCACTTCCTTCAGTCACACGTTCACATCTCCTCCTCAGACTGATCTTATGTTCATCTAAAACCTCCTGCAGACCACCACTCACTAAAGAAGAGAAACAATGTGAGATAAAACAAAGAATATGTGCTGATTATTTTCATTACTAATATAAAAACAATATCAGATTAAAGCTGCAAGCAGCGATGGGTGGGCCCTCGCACTTGTAGCGCGTCGGGGTGTGAGCCGCCCGTGTTGCATATTTTGTGTGTGCGGCTGTGAATTTGCTACGCGGTTCCGACACTGCATGGAGGTGTTATATGTCACTTCATGTGTCCCCTATGTGGAGCTACATAGCACTTGCCGCTATGAATATAAGGCACATCAGAAATTTGAAGTCGGTTCGACTAAATCCCTAGGAGGAGTTCGTTAAAGTACGAAGTGTGTAAATCATCCAAAAATGGCCGTATTCCTGTTGAGTTTAGGGTATGGGTTTTTGAGGCTTTTTTGTGCATCTTGAAATGATACATGTCCCCTGAACATTTCGTGCATGTAGGTTGAACGTGGACTAATTTCTCAAATTTTCTAGGTGGCGCTAGCGAGTCATATTGCCACGCCCATGCGCGAATCCCATAAAATACGAAATTTTTCACCACTTCTGACATGTGTGCAAAATTTGGTGAGTTTTCGAGGATGTTTAGGCCCCCAAAATTGAGCTTACTTTGCAGAAAAAAGAAGAATAATTCTTTACAGTTTCAATAGGGACCACGCACGGTTCGTGCTCGGGCCCTAAATATCAAGGGCTTCCAGTGAAGCCATGTTCGGGATAGGCGTATAGTTATCTGCCCAGTCTCAATTGGTCCTAAAAACAACACCTCGACTCTAAAACCCCTAAAACTTAATTTGGGCAGCTCTCCTCGCAATCTTTTGAAGGAAGAGAAATGACTACGGAGACACCACAGAAAGGTCAGAAGAGTTCGAAAATCAGGTTACTGAACTAAACTGAAAGGAATGGCGCCCTTCTGGTTGGATGCTTCCAACGAAGACAATGCCACCAAGTTAGCTAGCAAAGAAGTTGCGTGGACGAGTTGCTCAGTGAAATGTCTATTTCTAAAGACCTCCATGACTTTAACAAAAGATATGCACAAGGATATTTCTGAGCTCAAGGTGAATTTAAGGAAATACTTGAAAGCAGAGCTATAAACCCTAAAACATAAGCTTAACCAGAAACTGCTCAAGGATGCAAGACACTACAAGCTTGAGGCCAGGTTATCACCAAGGTGGAGGAGCGCATTTCAGATGCGGAAACAAGCATCACTTTAACCAAAGCAATCTGCTTAGCCTGTTGAAAGAACAACACAGGCTGTGGGAAAGAGTGACCGATGTGGAAAGCAGATCCAGAAGAAACAACATTCGGATGTACGGTGTGCCTGAGGACTCGGAGGGCAACTTTTGGCGGTGTCGTTCCCAAATGTGATCTTCTACTGTGGTACTTTTCCACTCAAAACCTTCTTCCTTGGTAATTTTCCATCAGTACTGCATCAGTACTATCGTATACCATCTGGTGGCAACACTTAGGTACTAATTATCACTTTCTTCCAACTAACTATTTATTTTACTTTTTGTATGTCAATATGGGCTATACTGTTAATCAGATTTTATCATAATATTGTCTTACATTTTTTGGATAGTTAAGTGTTAACCATTAGAACTTCAGAAAGTCAAGATACATTTTATAAAGATAACCATGCATAAATATATTCACTATTGTATTGTAACCTAAAGGGACATATTAACATATAAAATCCATTTTAAATCAACTGTGGTGCTATAAAGACCCTTCTGTATAACATTTCATAGTATTTCACAAACAAATGTTTCTCCTAACAGAATCTTAGGGGTTTTCCAAAGTAACCCTTTGAAGTGTTGTTCTTGGCACAGAATGATCATTATTTTTTGCAGATGGCTTTTCTTGACAGAGAATGGCCATTAGTTCTCGGAAGGGTTCCTTGAAACTACTATTCTTGGCTTGAAATGCTCATAACCGCAACACCAGCTACTGAACGAGAGAGTGAGACAGATACATTTCACAATTGAAGCCCTGAACAAAGAATTGGACAACATACACCACAAACTAGAAACATATCTGCCCAGTACAGCACTGGGAAAGGTCATGGACTTCATCAAGAAAGCACAGCTATCTCAGCACAACAAAGCAAAGAAAGACAGACCCGGAAATTCCAAAACCTACAGTCCAGAGCGAGCTGCACCAACAGAACAGGAGAATTATCTTGGAGGAGAAAGGACAAGAACCAGACAACAGATGGGTGAAAAACTTGTCAGATAGGGAACTCACCCAACCAGAGAAAGACGTTCGGGCCAAAGGATTAAACTTTGCCATTACACCACAGCAACTACCTATAGTAGACCTCATCACAGCCACAGAATCTGCCATTTGGAAAAACAAATTAACAGAAACAGAAGCGGAACAGCTCAGACTAAAGGTATCTGCAGCCCTTTCTAATGCGAAGGCCCCCCCTTCCAACCTCACCATCCAAGAAAGGAAGGCTGTGACATTTCTGAGCAAGGATCAAAACATCACTATCCTACCTGCTGACAAAGGAAGATGCACGGTAGTCCTTCACACAGCGGACTACCAGAACAAAGTCAACACACTACTAATGGACACAAACACGTATGAGACACTGAGACGAGACCCAACCAGCGGATACAAGAAAAAGGACATAGAATGTCTACAACAGTTACAGAAGGACAACACCGTTACCCGTGAACAATATTACCGTTTGAATCCTGGAGAAGCCATTCCATGCATTTATGGACTAACCAAGATAAAAAAAAACGAACAAACAGAACTTAATAAGTCCTTTGGATGAGGGACGAAACGTCTTCCAGTATCTTCAACCAAGTCCAGTTGCCCTTGACTTTAACCTTCGTTGGATAACTATGACCTGGATGACTGAGAATCTTCATAGACAAATGCTCATAATGTTTTCAATTGACAGATAATAATTTATGGTATTTACATCTGTCATCATACTCCCTTCTCGCACCTGGATCCTTATCTCTTTTAGGCATTTGAGCCTGGACCTTTGATATCTTTGACTGAAAACTGCTTATAATAGTTATCTTTGGTTAAAACAGAATCACTTTACAGAGTAAATTATTTAAATCCATGCAGTACACTTTAAAACTTGGAGCCAAGACTCATCATGCAGAGAGTCATTTTTAAAGCTTAAAACATATTAGAACCTATGTGTGTGTGTATATAGTGTTTTTATAACGCATTTAAGAGAAAGGCATAGGCACAAGTATACGAATCCACTGGACCTATGGGGACACGCAGGAGGCCACCGCTGGAGCTGAGAAAGCGGGGTATCCAGGTAGCCACCAATGGAGAGCACCCAGGCTCCAGCATGGAAGAGAACATACTGAAGGTATTTCCATGTCAACAGTCTGACGCCAGGGAAGGAGGAAACGAATGGAGACACAAGTGAGAAAAAAGCGTCAGGAGTTTCGGAGATCACCCCAACATTAAAATAATGGAAACTACACAGAGCTACAAGTGAACTGACTCGAAATTAAGAAGGAAACTTTGAGTCAATCTCTTCTCTTCTCCTTCGATTGGAACATGTGGGCTACAATGCAAAGGAAGACAATTAGCAAATACTGAATATTACAGATTGAACAGACTAGTTATTTGGCTTATGTTGGACATATCTAGGGGATATGGAATGTACATGGAGGTCGGTCATTCCACCTCTAGGGAGGGCCCCAAACATTTGGGAGGGTCTTTTCCCTCCACCCTTCAACAGTGACCCAAGAGGGACAACAGTCCCTGCATTCTGGGAAGTTTCTGTTCTGATGTTTCTAAGTGTGTGTAACTGGTTTATGTTATAAATACGAGAGATCTGTTTATATAATAAATAAACAAATGTAAAATATGCAATATTGCACTAAAACTAAATCTTTAAGCATAGGCACCACATTGTTAATTTTATTTTTCTAAACATCAATGGGCTTCTTAGCCTTGTTTAACAAAACAAAAGTCTTGCAAATTTATACGACAGAATGTAGACATTGCATTCTTGCAAGAAACCAACATGACGGGACAGAACACAGAAAACTTGAAACACAAGGATTTAAGTATTTTCCTTCTCAAATGGTTCAAACGTACTAGAGGAGTAGTTATACTGATTTCCAGAAGAGTAAGGTATATAATGTATATAGCCACTATAAAGGACAGAGAATGCAGATTCATACTAATATAGGAAAAATTTATCGAAATTTGTTTACCCTCTATAATGTATATATTTCCCCTGGCTATGTGCCAGATTTTTATGTACAAATACTGGATTGCAACAGAATCACAAGGGGACTCTTATATGCAGGGGCGATTCTGAACCCTCGCCTTGAAGTAAAAACAAATTAGAAAACCTTAATAATATCAGAGATGATTGATTGACTGAGCTTCTTTATTGATTCTAAATATAAAAGTGGCGCCTCCAACAAGAGATGCCCCAGCTACAGACACCATCAAAAGGATAAAAACACAATGAAGCCAGACGGCTTATTTCCATTGTGGTCCTTTTTTTGGACTTGGAACTGATTGATGTTTGGAAACATCTAAATCTGTCAGGTAAAGACTATGTCTTTCTTTAATCTCAACATTCAACATATTCAATTACTTGTTATTATTTGGAACAGATAGCAGCAGGTTGTCACATTGGAACAGCAGATCTTTACTGCCCAGTATATCTGTCCCTAACAATGATATATAGAAGGAAGCTAAGGCATTGTATCTTCAACCAAGTTCTTAACATTCTTTGGATAACTATGACCTGGATGACTGAGAACCTTCACAGACATCAAGCTTCAACATCGGAGATTTAATCATAGATCATTTTCGAGTGGTCTTTTATTGTGGCCAGCCTAAGACCTTTTATTGTGGCCAGCCTAAGGCACACCTGTGCAATCCCCATGCTGTCTGACCAGCATCTTGATATGCCACACCTGTCAGGTGGATGGATCTCAGCAAAGGAGAAGTCCTCACTAACACAGATTTTGACAGATTTGAGAACAATATTTGAGAGAAATAGGCCTTTTGTGTTCATAGAGAAAGTCGTAGATCTTTGAGTTCAGCTCATGATGAATGGGGGCAAAAACAAGTGTTGCATTCATAATTTTGTTCAGTGTATGTATATGTATATAGATAGGTGTGTGTATTCATATAGGCTACATGTAGATTATGTTAGTAAAGTAGAGCCAGATCCTCCACTTGCTGTGCCCCTTTTTATTTATTGTTTTTTTCTCATCTTCTTTATGTGTGTTTTTTAAGTGTGTTAAGGCTCAGCTGGCACGTATGTATCTGTGTTCTTTAATTGAAATAATAATAAAGAGTAAATGATCCAGTCTTACTTTGTACAGAGCTGCTCTGACTGGCTGTCTGCAGTCCAGCTCTGGTTCTGGATCTGTCTCCACACTGGGGACAGGAGGAGTCTCCTGATGAAGCAGACTGGTCCCAGTAGGAAGTGATGCACTGTCTGCAGAACCAGTGTCCACAGCTGGTAGAGACTGGATCCTCCAGGACGTCCTGACACAAAGCACAGCAGGACGGCTGCTCCTCCACAGGAACAGGACTCCTCTGGCTCTCTCTGTGAAGACATTATTGTAGATTATTATAGCAAAGTATTGTACCTAACCCTTGGTTTCACAGACTGTGTCTGTTCTGATTCACGCATAAAGGCCAGCACAAAGTATTTACAGAGCTGAGTGAGGGTGAACGAAATACGTAATGAAATCAAAGTTCAGAACAAAATGGCCAACAACAGTCAATTGAAACCAAAATCAGTAAGTAAAAATTTTTATCACAGCCTGATCCAACCTGCTTGACTTGCATCATGACAACTCATAATGTGACTTGGTAGAGTGTAGGGGCCCCATGTGTCTGTATGCACTCCTGAGAACGACTTGCCATGCTCTTGATGAGATGGCGGAGGTGTCCTGAGGGATATTCCAGAACTGGACCAGGACATCAGTGAGCTCCTAGACAGTCTATTTGGCAGTGTCCGACGCACGATACATAATGTCCAAGAACTTCTCACTAGGATTCAGGTCTGAGGAACATGAGGGCTAGTCAATGGCATCAATGTTTTCATCATCCAGGAATTGCCTACACACTCTGTTTTATAATAAGATTGTAATTGATGTGAAGTTGTGTTTATACCATCGTAATTTTAAGAATACAACACAAAACTCTTTGCAAAAAATTGCAAAAAGGTTCAAAAAGATGTAATTAAACATGGGAATAATGGGCTCCAATAATGTGATGTCTCCTTTATAACAGAGAATATGTTTTAGAATGGACTAGTCAGTGTGTTTAGAGAGTGTGTGTAGTCAGTCTCAGCACCCATCGGTGTCTAATGCCAATTTAGCCTCTGGGGGCAATGGCTAAAGATTTGGGGCTTCTGGTGTAGCATTTTTCTCTGAATGTCGAATGCCAGTCAACCTGCCCTGTGCTGGGCTGTGAGCTCAGATCTCACTGGAGGAAGTCAGGCCTTCATGGAGACTGTTTCTGACAGTTTGGTCAGAAACATGCTCACCAGTAGCCCGCTGGGGCCATTTTGTGGGGCTGTGGTAGTGCTCCTCCTGTTCCTCCTCCTACGAAGGAGCAGATACCGGTCCTTGATACCTTTATACAGCCCACCTCCTGGTATCTCCTTGATGCTGTTGAAACTGTGCTGTGAGAAACAACAAACCTTGCAATGGCACATATTGCTGTGCCATCCTGGGTAAAATCCAGGATTACCTGTGCAACCTGAATAGGCTGCAAGTAAACTACAAAAACGCAGCTAGAAAACAATCAGTCAAGAAGGATAAGGAGATAGCTATCTCAACTATCTGTGGCCACCATCTGCAAAACTGTTCCCTTTTGGGCCTGTTGTCACTTTCATTTGTACCACAGCATGTGACACTGATTCACATTTGCTTCAGTTTCCACACTGGACAGATTGATATCCCTGAAGTTTAGTTGACCTGATGTTATACTGCCATGAAGTGTTACTGGTAGTATTTGTTTAGGATTTTTATGTTAGGGGTAGGGTTACTTTTGCCTTAGGCTAGGTGGTTTCTGTTTATCAATAGAGGTGAGACGTAATGAAAGCAAGCAAAATTAGGTATAGTTTGGGGATTTGGGAGGTGTCTCGGAACATCACTGAACCACCTCATAGACCAGATGGGTGGGGAATTGCGTTAGGGTGGTAGGTATGTGTTTCTATTCTATTCTATTTCTGTATCCCATGTTCAGGGTCAGATTTTTAGTCTCAAGTAAACATGTCTGGGCACAAGATAAAACATCTGTTGAAGTACATAGTCTTTATTAACATGGGAAGCAAGTGATAAACAGAGCTGCACTCTTCTGGACAGAGACCTCTGATGTTTTACCTGGAAACTGCTGTAGCCACTCTCCCAGTTTGGGGGTCACAGCCCCCAGATTACCTCTGGCACCACTGTTGCTCTTACTTTCCACATCTTTTCTAGCTCCTCTTTCAGCCCTTGGTATTTCTCAAGATTCTCGTGTTCCTTATTCTTGATGTTGCGGTCACTTGGGATTGCCACATCTATCCCTGCAGCATCCGATTGCTTTATATTTCATCATTATTCTGTCACTGCTGCACCCTTCCTCCAAGTGTTTAAAGTTTGTTGTGCAAACCTGTCAGCTGATCAAATCCACCAAATCATCCTACAGACAGTGATCTAGCTTCTACCTTCCCCAGAAAGTACTGAACTGCTCCAGTCCTCATTTATTCCCACATGCAGGGTGCGATTATACAGTGACAACCGGGGGGGTCAACTTTTTTCCCCAGTCATAAAGGAAACCCTGTATAGCACAGGTACATGAAACAGTGAACTAAAATCTTACAATGCTTACAATTTTTATTTTTATTTCATTAATATCATCAGTCTGTATATGATAAATCACATTCATTCCACCAGTTGATGGGTGCCCCATACCACAAAACAACTTTTGTGGTCATCAAGTATTCTAGAGCAAAACTGGCAGAAAGTCAGACCCACACTAAGCTGAACCAGAACCAAAGACACTATCATAAAATACAGGCTGCATTACAATCTCTAGTTCCTGATTCTTTTCATTTCAAGTTGTAAGTTTTTAGGAAATACCTCCTCTTGCTCATGTTGACTGTGAATGCAGTGTAATCTGGGTTCAATAAAGCAGCAGTCAGACACTGTTGGGGAATTGGGAATTATTGGATCTCTTCCCTGTTCTATATGAAAAGGGGAATGAGATGACTCTTTTGATAAATTGGTGCTACATAAATAAAATTGAATACATTTGAAATAACAAACCTGGATTTCAACCCTCCAGAATTCCAGAGTGAAAACAAATGGTTGTTTATTATAAAAAGACTCACAAAAACCTTAAAATTAAATAATGAACTATTTGGATGTCAAACTGTATCTCTACAATAACTAATCCTCTATTTCACTGCTCATGCCTAAGTACCAGTGCTGGCTGACAATTAGATGAAATATGGATATAGTGGTAATCACATGATATGATGGGTTCTCAGCTAGCTAACATCAGATAGCACATTTTAAGTAAAAGAAATGCTAATTACGAAACTCTGAAGGTAGGAAAGTTAAGTGTATTAAAGAAGCAAGATAGCTAGTGACATTACAGCGTCTCCACCAGCGTGAGGTGGACTGGACTGGAGCATCTGCCGCTGCGAGTGATGTGGGCAGACAAGACTTTCAAAGTCAAAGTTAGGAAATGGTACGGTCCATTTTAGGGGTGTCTGAAATCTTATTTCAAGTTTCTTGAATAAATATATTGTAATATTTACAATTACAGGTAAGAAAGACCCCCCTGAACTGTTGTTTTCTTCTCTTCTGGGGGGGTCCAAGTCTTAATCTTAATCCCTCCCGTAATTCGAACCATGCCCACATGTATCAGGACTTTAAACAGCAGGAAATGAAAGAAACCTTTGAACACTGGACGTGGAACACATAAACCTGTGGGTGTGTAGAGTAGAGATGTCTTAATGCTGTTGTTTCTATGTTTCAGGTTAGAAAATGTCTCTTACTTTGTGTCTGAGGGTTCATCACTGCAGTCTGGAGACCTGTCTGTGGACCCGTCCCCCTTCATGGACGGACAGCCGTCCTCACTCATCTTCAGTCAGTCTGAGTGAGGCAGGGACAGCATCAGAGGAAGGTCAATGATCAGTGAAAACACTTCTTCCTCTCCCTGCTGTGTGTTTCTGCTCTGAACCTGATCCAGGTGACCGTCAGCCAGCAGCTCGTCTCTGAGAGGAAACTAAACAGCTGCTTTAAATCGGAAAGCTTCAACCGAAGAACTCTGAAAGTCATCAGAACGGACAACAGCAATCTCCTGTTTGTTTTAATGTCAGTAAAGTTCATTGTAATAAAGTTACAGTCTGTCAGTAGACCAATAATAATGTTGATGAACACTCACCTCTTTTCTTCTTTCTGCTCGCTGCTGACTGACTGCACTTCCTCATTTATCCACTTCCTCATGACCATCCTTGTGAGTCAGTGACACCCTGGCCTCTTCTTATTTCTCATTGTGTTCCTCTTCTGTACATTCCAAGTCTCTTATTTGATATTTCCTCACTCTTTGATCCTGGCTTGAACCAGAAGTTGTTCTGTTCTGCCATCTTGCAGACCTCCCCAAAGCTCTTATTTCTGATCCGTGGAGCGAGGATACACGAGTGCAGCCTTTACAGAAACCTTTCACTGGCCAACACGCCATCTTATTGGATATCTGTTGTTGATTGGAAACTGCAGCTGATCGGATTGATCTGATGTATCACAACATCAAGGCGATTTCCTACATGAGTGAAAAACAGATTCAACTCAGTTTTGTCACTCCCATCTTAATGATGTGGTATTAAAGAGGGAGACCCATTCAGTCACGGCCCTGTTGTTTACACCCAGGAACAGCTGTTAGCACTGTGTAACATCAGGATACTCTCCTTAGAAAGACTGGAGATCCCTGCCGCTGACTCTTCATCACTATCTGACAGATTTCATCACTGACAGCATGATGGAAGAAGTATTTAGATGTTTTACTTCAGTAAAACCACAGTGAAAGTAAAAATACCTGATTGCAAAATGTAACTCAAGTTACCAAAAGTAAAAGTACCCATTATGCAGAATGGCCCATTTCTTAATAATACATATTACTGGATTATAATAACTGATGCATTAATGTATTCATCACTTTAATGTTAAAGCTGCTGTTGCAGTTTGTTAATCCGACATCATTCACTTAAAACTGTCGTTTTGAAATTGAAATGTTACCGACTACATATATGTGACTCCAGCACTCAGACACGGGACTGGCACGTTAGATTACCATCAGACTCATGAAACAGCTGCAGGTCTGAGAGGAGCTCACAGGTCCTCTAATGGTGAACACGTATGTAGGAAAATGCAATCCTGTGAAAGCGCTGAGTTTATTAGAAATACAACTTTTTACTCATCACACACTAAACTCACTTTGTACTAAAACCACAGACTGCAACAACCAATGAAAGAGGAAGTATATCTCAAAACAACGAGACAATGACATCAATAACTGATAAAAACATCTTAAATTACACTGTGTGGGCTTTATTTTGATGTCAGTGCACGGCAAGAAAATCAGCTTTTGTTTTTCTGACATTTAAAAGTTACATGATGGTGTTTGTTGTGTGTTTGTATTCATGACGTGTCTCAGAGTCGCCTCTCTGGTCTAAATTAAAACAAACCTTGAAGAGAATTCTGCACTTCACATGCTCTTTGTGTGACTAACACGATTCACATTCGTAATGTCCTTTCTCCAGCTGAAAAAGGAACTTACTTTCGTAACTTTTTGTAACCATCGTTTCGTTACAGCATCTTTCAAAAGCAGCAACCTTTGACCTTTGAAGTAGAAATTGGAAAACAATAGGCTACGTCAACATCATCAGTTTAAAAAAAGAAGCATACTATGTAAACACAATTACATATTAATACAAGAAAGAATCAAAAATACAGTTGTTTTTTCAGATACTTCAGTGATTTGCTGGTTTTAATACGGGTTATGTCTTAAAAAAATACTTAAAATAAAGAATTGAACAGAAATTCAGTTTCTGCTGGAAGATGAGGACGTATTTATTTTGTAAACATCTTCTCACGCTGATGTTAATAAGCTGCTTGGTTTTTGCAACAATCTGTAAAGACACTTTATAATCAACGAACACGTCAGCTCACGTTCAGAGTTCTGGACAGATTTTAAATTTGGCAGTCTTTTTTTCTTTTAGGCTTTTACTTGTTGCCAAATTCCATGTGATTTCTGCTGCAACTAAATTTCCCCACAGGAACAAGAAACTAAACAAACAAACAACTTAGTAAGAGTTGTTGGCTAATAGCCAACACAGCTAATTAACCCTGCTTATTTTATCAAATGTAGCTAGCTGATGTGGTGTCCAATATTTGTGCATTTGACTCATAACAGTTCAAAATAGCACTGTAGCAGCAGGACAGAGGGTCAGTGACCTTTGGAGAGGTGTTCTAGGGGGAGAGCAGTGATTGGTGGTTATGTAGGGACTGAACCCTTCTATAGAATTTGACCTCTGACCCCTTGTTTTGTTACCTCAGAATAGTACTGTACCCTTCTATGGGTTTGACCTTTTACTTTGCAGACTCAAACCCCTCTATGGTGTCTAACAGATACCTAAACATGTCCTATATAAGCTGTGTTCGATGTACAGAGAGACAGAGTGGCCATCGGGCTGGGTCTCTCTCCAAGCTGCTGCAGAGCTTCTAATTGATGCTGAACTTGATTTAATAAACGTTTATGATCAAGAACAGTGTCAAGCGGGTTTCTTCTCAACACCACACTGACAGCTAACATCTTAAAAGCTGTCTTAATAAGAGTGGCCCACTCACAGCTGCTGTCAACCCCACTGACCAGAGGTTGTCCGCTGGGCAGCAAAACACAAAATCCATAACAAAGAATAATCCAGAGTGGCAGTACAAAGGATAATGGCAGTTCAAACAGGCTGGCAAGCAGACACACATGACGGAGAGAACCACGAACCAGCCAGGACAGAACAGAAATGACATTTAAGCACAAGGTACCAAGGTGGACTAAGACCAGGTGGAGCACATGAGGAAATCAGACACCAATCAAGGGGAACAGACAGGACCAGACCTAAAAGCAGAAACAAACTGACAAGCAGACAGAAAACAAGACAAGAAACAATCCAGACTGAAACCCAAGACACAGAACGGACCAAACAACAAAACAGGCAGAGACCCAACTAACACTAAGCAGACAGGCCGAGAGAAACCACGCACAAATCAGACAACAGAATAAAACAGGAACGAAGACAGGCACAGATCAAAACCAACCAAGAAAGGAAACTGAACAACACTCAAAGCACAAAACAAACAAAGCAGACTGAATAACTGATAATAGAGACTGACTCCAAACAAAACGGGGAAACATTTCATTAATACCTGTTGCATAGACTCCCCTCTCCTAAGAGACTAAGATGTGAGACCTCCTGTGGGGTCAGCTGAGACGAACCAGCAGTGAGTCCTTCCTGTTCAAATTGAACTCCCTCTGTAGGAACAACGCTGTATTTATTTCCAGGTTTTTAACAGAAAAGAAATTTGCCTTTTGGTGCATAACTATAAACACAGTAAGAGAAAAGCACTGCAATGTCAAGAATCACCTTTAGAAACTTTTACAATAAAATATTTTAAACATATCTGTTATTAAAATCAGCTGTACGGGGTTTGAAATGAAGAAGATGGACTGTACAAACGTTCACGGAATAAATTATAAATGTTTGTGCGTTAATGTAATACGTAGTGTCTACTGAGTGTAAGAGTCATTGACAGCGGGGGACCCGGGCCTTGTTGATGAGGCCAGCTGCAGACGGAAACAAAGTGATCTTGTGGCGTGAGGTTTTGGTTCTGCAGCCTCCAGCTGGGTGGGAGCGTCTGAAACAGTTTATCCTGGGGGAGTGGATGGAATTCTTACCTTAACAGAAAGGCGCAGCTTCCTTAAACTAATATGGTGTCAGCGTTGACGCATCGCTGTAATGGACAGCAGCAGTCAGTGAGGTACCTTCCTGTATTTATCTATGAACCACATTAATCCTCGGCTCGATGTTAAATTATAAAGTTAATCAAAAGGAAACTAAGGTCATTTATCTCTGGAAACAGGTCTCTGTGATATGACTAAAATATGCTGATAATGATACATATCCCCATATAGAAATATTGTAAATTAAATATAATTTCCAGCAGTAACTCGTGATTTGTCTCGGCATCATAAAGATGAGGTGTGCAATTCTTGAGAAAACCAATACTAGCATAAATAGCATGACAGAGTGAACAATGGCACAGCATGTCATATCACTAACATTAGCTAGGTTGTACTTTAGCAATGGCTGATACTTGCTGC
>NC_060150.1:49261570-49276706 GCF_021292245.1 Micropterus dolomieu | reverse complement strand
TCGTTTGAGGACCACCAGGTGCACATTTTAGACAGAGAAGATGGATGGTTTGAAAGAGGTGTCAAGGAAGCATCTACACCAGGGTTGAGAAGCCATCATTGAACAGGGGAGGGGGTCTACGCCACCACTTATCCCCCACTTACAATGCTGTCCTTTCATCACTTCCCAGGAAACTCAACAAACGTAACCTATTGGCCTCAGGTGAAGATACCAACGATGGTCGTTCAGTCTTGGCCACAGGTAGTCTTAACGACCGTAACGACTGTCGTCACAGCAACAAGGAACACTAACGAACCAGCGGTATCGATGACCCGGGAAAACGACCCCACTGAGGTTAAATAGCTGAGTTTCCCTGCCAGTCAGTCAGAACTGAAGAAGTCCTTTGGATGAGGGACGAAACGTCTTCCAGTATCTTCAACCAAGTCCAGTTGCCCTTGATTTTAACCTTCGTTGTGGTCCTATGGTCTGGATGACTGAGAATCTTCACAGACAAGCTCCTCTTGTGTTTCCCTCCACTTCAGGACATCCAGCTGTGTTTTCCTCTGCCGTTGTTGCTGCAGTGGTCTGTGTGACGGCGGGAGCAGAGGGCTCTGTGAGCGGGCGGCTGGCCGGCCTCACACGCTCCTCCCGCGGGTCGCAGCAGGCTTCCCCCGCCGCCACTTGCGGAGCTCCTCAACTCCGGAAATATTCAAGCACATTTTTGTTCCGCCATCACTTTTAGTAAAACTTTCAATATTGTAAATCCACACAGCTGATTTCTCACCTCAAAACTTCTCAGAAGTGGATTTAGTAATGAAATAACATACGAAAACTGTAAAATATTTCTTTCTGTTGCTGGCCTCTGTCTGGTGCAGCAATGATGATGCAGTGAATAGTGACGATTCTCTCTGACCAATCAGCAGTCTGCCGTGTTTACACGTCACATTTTAGTATCGCCTCAGCTCGCTTGGAACCTCGACGGAGTATATACAAAAAAAAAAAAAGTACCTGGAAGCAGGTACAGGTCCAACTTTTCCATAATGGAAAACCAGACAAAGGCGTGCAAGGAAAAGGGGCTATATTCCAGCAGCAAAATGAACACCGCCTTCGTACTGTGATCAAACCAACGGCTCTGTCGTTCTACGACATATGGAGCTACACGGAGCCGCTGTTCCATATATAGTCATTGGCTCCACACAGCTACGCTCAGTCTGCCTGTTCCGCCCAGCAACAACATCAGCCTGGTAACATGCTTCAGGTTTTGGCCAATCAGAAGACAGTGGGCTTTGAGAGGAGGGCCTTAAAGAGACAGGAGCATCTACAGCTTGTTTCAGACAGAGGCTGAAATGAAGGCTTACATGAAGAATCAGTATAAGTTAGAAAATTATCTTTTTGAACTTTGAATCATGCAAAGTTGCCATGCAGGAGTCACAGAACTACAATATGGGCCTGGAAAAGCATTATAATAGGTCTCTTTTAAACTTTTGCCTAGCACAGACTCCAGCCCGCTTACCACGCTTATGCATTTATTTACATTTATTCATTTAGCTGTAGCTTTTATCCAAAGCAACTTACAATTGCTATACATCAAGGTCGCACACCTCTGGAGCAACTAGGGGTTAAGTGTCTTGCTCAGGGACACAATGGTGGATGTCTCACAGTGGGAATTGAACCCAGGTCTCCCAAACCAAAGGAAAACATCTTATCTATGCGCCATCACCACCCGCTTATGCATGCACTGCCTGCGGTGCAGCAGCCTCCTCACCCCGGCAGCTGTGTCGGGCAGTGCCGCAGTGTTGTGGCCTCATCTGAGCCAGAGAGAACACCGCTCCTCTGTCAGTATAGCCGGTAGTGGTGTGTTTCTGGTAGTCTCAACTGGTGTGGAACTATTCCAGTGACCAAAGCCCTGCAGGGTCTTATGATCATAAGTGGTAGCGGTAGGGGCGGCTGCGACTGCTTGCCCCACCATCTTGCTATCAGAAGTTGTCACTGTATTTCATTTATTTTACTTGCTGACTGCACTGTACTGGCTTCCACCACATTAAACACATCTAACACCCCGCCCATTGAACACTGGTGCACTTGTAATAGACACACCCACAGGTTTGTGTACAAAGATGTTGAATATATTATGGATTGTTGAAAAGCTCTTACTTTGTGTCTGAGGGTTCACGTTCTTTACTGAAGTTTGGAGGCCTCTCTTTGGACCAGTCACTCTTCATAGACAGACAGCTGGATGCTGGAGACTCTGCTCTCTGCCTGTGGAAACAAATAATTCAAGTCAGAATGAGTTGCGTTATCCAGCAGTTCACCTTGGATGTGTGATGAGATTAAACTGTTATACAGGAAGATCAGCAGCCTGTGGTGTTCAGGTCTCAGGATCAGACAGAACTAAACGTTCGCTACCTGAACGCGCCTTAAAGCTAAGAAGAAAGTGGATCAAACAAAGTTCTGTGTTTGAGTTGGCT
Source organism: Micropterus dolomieu (assembly GCF_021292245.1). NCBI lineage: Eukaryota > Metazoa > Chordata > Actinopteri > Centrarchiformes > Centrarchidae > Micropterus > Micropterus dolomieu. Next base: position 49,274,259 of record NC_060150.1, on the reverse strand, counting down.
GCAGAAGGATCCTTATTGTCCCACTTTGCAGCAGGGCAAATAAACAACCACAGTAAAGTCTATCAAAAGATGTCTCGTTATAAGACTTGATAAGTGTGAGCCAATAATGCACATGCACATTTTTATTTCACTGGGGTTTACCTGCAGTGCAGACAGCTGTACGAGAAGATCAACGGATTGCTTCTGAATCATCACAAAGACACATCTGTATAAAGATTGAGATGACTGAACTTACATCACTATGTTGTTTATCTTGCCGAGTTTCCTTCAGAGGCCTGTTCCACGAAGCGTTATTTGGCTTTACTAACCCTAACAATCGCGATCGGGATAAGTGTTGACACACCTCTGCTGCGAACCCATCGGCGTTCCCCACCTCTTTCTGTCTCTCTCTCCCTGTATAAGTCCGTTAACTTTCTCCACCACCAATAAATCAATTTATGGGAAACACTGTCTGGTTGTAGGGCTGGAGAAGTGTGAGCCAAAAGTGCACAGGTTAATGTTTGTTTCACAGCAGTTTAGATGCATGTAGGAGAAGATCAACGGACTGCATCACAAAGACACGAGACGCCTGCAGCTACATCATGTCGTTTGTGTCTCTGACTTTCCTTCCTGTGTTCCCTCTGTAATACCAACATGACAAACAACGCAAGTTATTGTGTTTGTTCTGAAACTGGATGTTTGTCGACCGTCACTCTGTAGAGTCCGGATCCTTTAGTGGGTCAGGTTTCATCAGGTACAGTCAGTGACATCAGTGCCTTACTTTGTGTCTGAGGGTTCATCACTGCAGTCTGGAGGCCTTTCTGTGGACCCGTCCCCCTTCATGGACAGACAGCCGTCCTTCTTTTCCTCCACATCACTCATCTTCAGTCAGTCTGAGTGAGGCAGGGACAGCATCAGAGGAAGGTCAATGATCAGTGAAAACACTTCTTCCTCTCCCTGCTGTGTGTTTCTGCTCTGAACCTGATCCAGGTGACCGTCAGCCAGCAGCTCGTCTCTGAGAGGAAACTAAAATCTGAAAGCGTCAACAGAAGAACTCCTGCAAACAACAACTGCAGAGGAGAGGTCTGCAACATTTGTCTTTCCTCTGATCAGTCATTGTACTAGCTCGCAGTCAGAATGTGTCTTTACGCAGCGGTTTTCATACCCTGCGCCTGCAGTCGCCGGTGTAACAGTGCAAGTGGTGGCTAGATTAACTGGTGACAGTCCCAGGTGTGTCGCAGGTGTGGCTTCAGGATCCACTGACTGCAAATCAGGAAATATGTTCCGATAACTTTGTACATACATAATGTATGGTCATGTAGATATCTGCTTCTGAGTGGAGTTTGCAGGCTGCATCGTAGCTGCACGATGATTCACAGGGAGTTCTCCCACCTGCAGATTAGTTCAAAGCGAGGACTGTGAGCGTGATCATGGAGGAGACTGTGTCGCTGTTCAAAACACTGCAAAACATCAATAAACCGTCCAAATGTTCATGTTGTCGGTCTGATTTGTGCCACGGTGAGTTTTAATGTGTTCTTACTTACGTAAGGAAACACACAGAGTGGCCAGATTAACCTGCGATACAGCTTCGTTCCCGTTTATATTCCGCTATCTTTGCCATGCCAGTCAACATTTGTATCGTTTTTTTATCTAAGAACATTTTGTCATGCAGCCTGTAAGTGAAACAGTCTGGATGTTTGATCTTGACTGAGGGTCACACTGTGAAGTGAAATGAGCCAGTGGAAACAGAAACCTTTCTTTTTACATAAATCTGAATTCAGTGAAAATATTAGACATTTTCCAGGGCTGTAAGTTTTACAACCCAACGGCGTCGCCTGGTCATTTTTCCGGGGCTTTAGCCCCAGATGCTTTGACTGTAGCCCCGAACAACAGCAACAAAAATGTTTTCCATGTTAATATGCAATAATCTTCATGCAGCAGCCTGTGTTGAAGGTCTTCAAAGAGCAGAAGCTCCTCCCAATAATATTGCTACATTTTGTTTGAAGTTTGCAATGTAAATTATGTATTTATATAACTGTTTAAAAAAAATGGGCACACAAGCATAGACCTATACAGACATTGGGCTGGCCCAATCACATGTCTTACAAGCCCCCACTCCCTCCTCCTCTGCTCGAGCTGTTTCTTGTGGGCCAAAAAAAAAAAACCCCGATATGTTTGTTACCCAGGCTGCAGTAGCTTCAACATCAGCTGCAGTATCCTACCCTGCATAGTAATTAAATACAAATGCTATGAGAAAGGTTTATTTGCACAGTAAGCCTGCAATGCAGTGTAAATATAGAAGAAATCTCTATATTTTAAAAAAAGGAACTTAAGCTAAAAAAAGAATAAGCTGCTGATTACTGCATTTTATATTCTGAATTGTCACCTGCCACCTAAATTTTGTCCTTCCCTTTATAAATATGAAAACATTTTTACCATAACTTGGTCCAGAAATTAAGTGTTTAATGCTCAAAATAAAACTTTAATTTAACTGAACTCAAATTAATTAAGCTAATTTATCAATGAGGTGAAAAGGTGCCAGGTTCAAGCATGCCTGCATGTATGTAGACTCAGCTGGGATTAAATTAAATGAGAAAATTCGATCTACAGGAGAAACATATCCGACAACCTTACTGCATTATATTACACTAAATCTTTTTTATTTTGAATTGTCACGTAAGACATTTCCTCAATCAATTGGTGCAAAAAAACCCAAACAGGTGAAAACATGAAAGATTTCTGGGTTGGGCTAAGCCCCCAATGTCTCAAGAGCCTGGAAACGCCCCTGTTGAAACCTACATCAAATATCTCAGATCTTGACTGAGGGTCACTCTGAGGTGATCTGTTATCACGGCGAAGTGAAATGAGCCTCAGTCTAAATTTAGTGAGCATCTGTGAAAATGTAATATATTCTTTAGATACTTGTGTTGTCCTCAGCATTTAGTTATTTATTCATTTATTCAATGGTTTCTGCCACACCGATTGCATTATGTTCAGCATAATTTACTTTTATTTTGAAATCTGCTGCGACACGATGTTACCGTAATGCCTAGAAGAAACACACATCGCAAAACCGCGTGAGAGCGGGCTGGACTGTCGTTTTCGAAGTGGAGGCTGGCTGGACTTCAGTGAGAGGTCCCTGTGAATCAGCGAGCAGCTAAAGATGTTTCCTACATACTACATTCATTCATTACGTAGATAAACAAAGTTATCGGAACTTATTTCCTGGTTTGCACTCGGTGGATCCTGAAGCCACGCCTGCTGCTGGGACTATCACCAGTTAATCTGGCCACCAGTTAATCTGTCACAGCTGCAGGTCATGTTTAACTGTCAAGTCGGCCGCAGTCATCTCGAGCACCTTGTCTCAGAGCCCCGAACACTCACCTCTCTTCATCCTTTCTGCTCGCTGCACTTCCTGATTCCTTCTCTAGCTCAGTGGCGCACCCCCAGAGTGTCAGCTGATATAGATCATCACGGAGTCTCCCTCACAGGCAAATCAGCATGTGGAGGCTTGAATGTAGTTTCTAGCTTAAATAAATGTGTGTCAGAAAGAAGATTGAAGAACTTAAAGTATTAACGGATCACGTTAATTAATTCCCCACACCGCTATTTTTAGTAACGTTGCTGCTGTCTGCAGGGCTGTGTGTGATTATTGTCTGGAATAGGACACTTGAGAGAGAAAGGTGCTTTTTATATTTGTCACAAGATTTTAGTTGATGCCTCCACATCTGCTACTCAAAGCCTAAACTGTAACGTTACTAGGACAACTTGACTACTGGACATTTGACAGCAGATATAAAGTTGTCTGTCTTAAAAAGACAACACAAAAACATTTAAAGACGGTCTCCCTTGTTCCATTTTCTCCCACGGATGTGACATAATAGTGCTGTCAACATTAAAATACTGAAGCATCTTTTAGAGGAGCATCTAAAAAAATTTGAATATGTGGAAAAGTTAATTGTGAGCACCAGAACCAGACTGAGATCAGAAACCTTTGCAGGTGTTCTGAGTTAATTAGCTGATTAGAGAGCTCTTCTCCAGCTGACATTTCTGTTTAATTTACAATACAGAAAAGTATTTATTCTAAAATGTTTATACATTTTGAGATACTGGAGTTTTGATTTCCATGAGCTGTGAACCGTACAGCCCTGCAGTTTATGAGGCAAGAGTTCTGCTTGCTGCCACTGGAACCGACCAACAATGAAAACGTTGGACAGCAAAGAGATGTTTACACTTGTATAACATTCCCATTCATAGTAAAATATTCAGCCAGTCTTTTATATGCAATTGATTGTCTTTACACTAAAGTTTGTCTCTTGTTGCACTAACTGATATTAAGTTGTTGCAGTTTCTGTAAGTTCAGTTTCAAAAGACTGTATAGGAACAACGCCAGAAGATACAGCGTATACACCTTGAAATCTGGAAATTTCCAAGTTGCTAGTGAAGAACAGACTAACAGGTGGAGTGGGGGTGCCTAGAAGGAGGAGACTTCGACCGGATGACCCCAGACAGCTTCAGACTCGTTGCAGAGAGACAAGTCAGGAGAGGTCTTGGTAAGTTACACAAATTTGTTGCCTATTTTGCACCATATTACATTTCACTGAATATTTACATTACAATATAGTCTGTAACTATGTTTGATGGCACTGTCTTCAACAGGACCGTTATTCCAACCAGCATCTGATGTGGAAGGATCCCCACAGGAGATCACCTTGCATGTGTCCTGGTACTTGTCGGGCAGGATCACGAGGGAAAGAACTTCAGTTCACTGACAAAGTCATAGTTTTTACTCTTCAAACAGAGAAATGTATTAACATTAAATTCTGTTCATACCTACCTCAAGGGTTTTTTCATTTTGTACAAGCTTCATTTTACTTCTGTGACTTAGCGACACTGTGACCAGCACAAATTATTTTCAGTAAGTAGCCTAAAGTTTACAGTTTTGAACAGTAATGATAAGTAAGGCTACAGCTGTCCCCTATTATGTAAATATAAATAACTAAAAGTGGTATAGGAAATGTTATGGCAAAGTTTGAAATTGTTGTCATACTTGCATAAACATGTTCAAATATATATAATGAAAATAAAAGACCATGTACTTTTATTTTTTCATAAATACCATAGAACTATATCACAACTTATAATTAGAAAACATACCTAAAATGTAAATAAAGAGGGGAGAAATATGATTAAAGTGAATAGAAATCTAATAATAAATAAAATGTAAACTACGTACATTTGTTTGATGCCTTGATGATGCTGAGGCAGGTTACTGTGTAGACCTGCGTAGTGTCCTTGAGGATGAGCGAACTTGTCCCTGATCCTCCAAACACAACACCTGGGGATGACAAGTGGGTTTCCCTGGCCCAAAGCTCCATCTTGCCAAAGATGAAGTGTCTAAAGGCGCCATGGCGGTACTCCCTGATGTTGCCTAATGTGGTAATGTCCTCCCGGTACAGCCTGGGATAAATCACTGCTCACTAAATACTCACCATTTAGTAGCGCCATTAAAAATTCTAATTGGCAACACACAAATCCAGACTAAGCAAAGAAACAACAGCCAAACAGAAATAAATTAAAGCTTGTTTCTTATTTCTTATAAATTATTAACTTAATAGTCTAACATTCATCAAGTCACCACATCTCCTGGTTTGGGTTTTTTGCTGTCCTGAGTTGCCGACAGTTACCTTCATCGATTTCTCACTCATCCATACATTCCACTCAACACTGATGCCACTGATTATCACATTCCATGTTCTGTTAATAGTTATGTTGTTTATAGTTTCTTTAATAACAAAACGTATTTTTGGCACTTTAATGTCTGTGAAGGATCTCAGTCATCCAGGTCAGAGTTACTTGTTGAAGATACTGGAAGACGTCATGGTCGTTAGAGCCACCTGAGGCCGAGACTGAACGACCATCGTTGGTATCTTCACCTGAGGCCGAGACTGAACGACCATCGTTGGTATCTTCACCTGAGGCCGAGACTGAACGACCATCGTTGGTATCTTCACCTGAGGCCAACAGGTTACGTTTGTTGAGTTTCCTGGGAAGTGATGAAAGGACGGCATTGTAAGTGGGGGATAAGTGGTGGCGTAGACCCCCTCCCCTGTTCAATGACGGCTTCTCCACCCTGGTGTAGATGCTTCCTTGACACCTCTTTCAAACCATCCATCTTCTCTGTCTAAAATGTGCACCTGGTGGTCCTCAAACGAGTGTCCTCTGTCCTTCAGATGTAAGTAGACTGCAGAGTCTTGACCTGAGGAGTTGGCCCTTCTGTGTTGAGCCATGCGTTTGTGTAGTGGTTGTTTAGTCTCCCCAATATACAGGTCTGTGCATTCCTCACTGCATTGGACCGCATACACTAGATTGCTTTTCTTATGTGAATACCAGGAAATAAAGCTCCATCATTGTGCTGCTCACCTGTTACACTGAAGAGAAATGCAAATACTACCATCTGACTTTCCATTTAAAGAGAACCATCTCTGAGACAAAACAACTTGGAAAACATTTTAGGTACGTGGTATAAATTAAAAAGAATTATTATAGGACAGGATCCCCATCCCTGCTTGCACCTGTGGTAAACAACCCTCACTTCCCTCCCTCTTGCTTGGACACCAGATTTAAGAGATGGCGGGAACTGGGAGCTGAGGATAGTATGGTTTAGAACGCGCTTTGAGAGTGAAGAGTTACGTTCGGTCTGTTCCCAACTACAGAAGGAAGATTGAAATTGGCTTCCTTTTACAAATAGCTGGGCCCAATAAGTCTCTGTACATGAGGGAGAAGATAGGGGGAATAAGTAAAGTTGAATGGGATACAATTCTCTTAAATACAAAAAGAATATGTTGCTGTGTCATAAAGTTTAAGATAATTCCCAGGTTATAAGATCCATCCATAAGCTGAATGTGATACAATCTGTCCAAGCTGTAAAATTTGGTGAAGACATATTTTCATGCTTTTTGGGAATGCCCAAATATTGAAGAATTTTGGAATAATTTAAAAACTAAAATTGATGATTTCCTCTCTCGCAAGTCAGCATTAAGCCAAAGTCTTTGTGTTGTAGTATTAGATGACGCAGCAAAGCCGGCTGCCCAGTATAAGGATATATTGAGAATTTGTTGGTACGCTGCCAGGTTGAGTATTTTTCAAAGGCGGGTTGGTGATGAAGCCCCTGAAGTTTCACTGTGGTTGGAAAAACTCCTGAACTTCATCCCACATAACCAAACTGATTGGACCTATTCCTTTATACCTGGCAGCCGTCTTAAATAGCACTGAAGGTGAAGCACAAATTAAACATCTATATAAATTAATATTTAGGCTTTGAAACCCCCAACACACCGAGATCCGGCTTCTACCCTCCAAAAGGTGCTGAACCGCCCCGGTCCTCATTTATTCCCACATGTATCAGGACTTCACTGAACACTGGTGCAGGTGGAACAGATAAACCTGTGGGTGTAGAGCGGAGATGTCTTTATGCTGCTGTTTCTATGTTTCAGGTTAGAAACTGTCACCCACTTTGTGTCCGTCTGGAGGCCTTTCTGTGGACCCGTCCCCCTTCATGGACGGACAGCTGTCCTCCTCAGTCTGAGGGAAGCAGGCACAGCATCAGAGGAAGGTTCATGATCAGTGAAAACTCTTCTTCCACTCTCTAAAGTCGGGCTGTGAAGCTGATCCAGGTGACTGTCAGCCAGCAGCTCATGCTGGATTAACTGTTTACTCTTTATCTTTCTGTTGTTTGTTTTCTTGCTGTAATAGTTGATCAGTCTGTTGTTCTGACAGTGAACTGATAATAATGTTGATGAACACTCACCTCTTTTCTTCTTTCTGCTCTCTGAGCTGACTGACTGAGCGCTTCCTCTTTTGTCCACTTCCTCCTGTCTTCTGACTCTGTGGCGCCCCCCTGTGGTGTCAGCTGAGATGTACCAGCAGTCCTTCCTGTTCAAACTGAACTCCCTCTGGAGGAACAAAGCTTTTCAAAAATGTTGTTTGTGTCTTCTTGTACCGGTTCTCCTGTCTGACACACCGAAAACGTGTTTCTCTAGAAGAACAACAGAACGTCGGTTCCTTTAATCAGAATAACATTAAAAGTTTGGACCCGCCGTGAAAGTAAAGATTCAAACTTTTTTAAAGCAGAAAACAGGCCCTGAGATGTGTCTGCAGGTCAGCGTCTCCGGGTTAAAAAAACCCGGAAGGAGCAACTGTTTCCAAACTACTATACAGAAGTAATTAGTGAATGTAAATCTATTAAACAGCTACTGCAGAAATAATTTGAGTTTAATTTCATGAAAATCAGGATTGTAACTATATAAACTCGTTTTATTGAAATTCAACACAATTTCCTGAAAAATATTGAAATGTTTCAACTAACCCAACAAACACACACGTATACTTGTTATGACTCATTGACATTATAGGTTCCCTAGCACCAAATCCTAAACCTGGATCTAACCTGAACCTTAAAACCCACACTCCGTGCTCACTACGATACTTTGAATCTGGTCCTCCCAAAGATAGCAACACCAGCCCATACACACAGCAATAAAGAGCAGCCGTATTGTTTCTCAGATATTATATTTTCTGTAATCTGTTCACGTCTTTGTCCAATCAGAACGTCCCACCGGGCTGCAGCTCAGTTAGCCGCTGTGGTTAAATCAGCAGGATTTCAGGCGGAGTTCTGACCGCAGCTGCAGAGACACTCAGAAACCTCCGTGTGTCTCACAGACTGAAGATAAAAAGGTCTGTCTGCAGCAAGTTTCCTCTCAGAAACACCATCAAGTCAGGCAACACTAACCACGTGACTTCCGCTCGCTGCTTTCACAATAAAACAAACCAGACGCCTGTTTAAAGGAGGCCTGTTCAGGTACAGACTTTAAACTAGATCAGTGTTCATATTAACTGAATTCCATTAGTTTCGCTTGTCTATCAGACAAAAATCCTGCTGGGAAATAATTACCATATATAAAATACAGGAAAGCTTATATTCCTACAAAGAAAGACAAACAAATTATTCCAGTGCTTTTGTCCTGTCCTCTCCTCCAGAATAAAGTCATCTGCAGATGTTTCTGTCAGCTCTCAGCTGAACACGGGTCCCCTTCAGGTCGTGGTTTTAAACTCAGTGGAAGAGAGTTTTAATTCTTAATAACCTTCTGATTCAATTGGCCCTTTCCTGACTTTGTTTTTTGTTGTACATATACAACATCACATTTTACATTTATCCAGAGAGACTTACAATTGCTACTATGTGAAACCATAAAGATACTACGTGGAATCAAATCCCATTGAGACATATCACTAAAAAGTAGCAGTGATCTCCAAAGTTGTAACACATTATTTTCTTTCACACATTTGTCAAAAAATGATTCTGTTTTGTGACATTTGTTAAAAACAGAATCAGCATCTGTGTCTTGTAGTTCATGTTTGAGGAGATGATCCAGTGTAGTCCAAGTTTAGCTCCATCACATGTGATGCTTTCACAGTCACTTATTGAAAACACAGCACAACTCCAGATTCAAAGATTACAATAAATAACCTGAGACTGTAAAACAGCTGGTTCATCATCACAGATTCTTTCTTTCGCTTCATCTGAAGTTCAGCACTCTGGAAAGGCATAGATCCACCTGACAGAGAGCAGCGATCAGGACTGAACTGGCTTCAGGTCCCTTTCTTCTAGCTGTGTCGATCACGTCTCGGGCTTTTTCTGCTCTGACTTTTGTTCTGACTGACTGGATTTCTTCATCGTTTATAACATGATGCTCAAGGAGTTTATCCAGAAGCTGGTTCAGAACAGGTTCAGAGACTCTGTTCAGAAACTCTGTCCGAACTAAGAGCAGTCTCTTCTCTGCTGGGACCCTGTCCCCTGCCGGGATCCTGTCCCCTGCCGGGACCCTCTCTTCTGCTGGGATCCTGTCCCCTGCTGGGACCCTCTCTTCTGCTGGGACCCTGTCCCCTGTTGGGACCCTGTCCTCTGCTGGCACCCTCTCTTCTGCTGGGATCCTGTCCCCTGCTGAGACTCTGTCCCCTGCCGGGACCCTGTCCCCTGCCGGGACCCTGTCCCCTGCTGGGACCCTCTCTTCTCCTGGGACCCTGTCCCCTGCTGGGACCCTGTCCTCTGCTGGGACCCTCTCCTCTGCCGGGACCCTCTCCTCTGCTGGGACCCTGTCCTCTGCTGGGACCCTGTCCTCTGCCGGGACCCTGCTCTGTGGAGTTTCTCTTCTTGAATCTTGAAGATAAACAGGAAAAATACTTTTGTTTAATCACCATCATCTTTAAACACAGATCTTTTGGAAATCCCATTTTAAAGTTCAATTGAAATTAAATTTCTGCTCTGTAAATCACTTCCTGTGGTCTCCTTTCAGAAAAAATAATCCATGTGCGGATGCAGCGGCCGAAACCGGAAAAGGAAGTGTGGGAGAACCAGGGCTAAGCTAACTAAGCTAACTCAGCTTGGATATAAGGCTAATGACCATCCATCATCAACCGCTTATTAAAAAAAGTGACATCATACATTAGCAACTTTGCTGATGTGGCCTGGATGAACCGTGAGGTGAGGTCTCTATCCAGAGCCAAGTGCTTTTCAGTCAGGTGACAACAAGAAAGTGCTGTTCAAGCTGCCATCAAGGAAGAAAAGCTCATTTATGGAGTTGTTTGGGCTAACTGGGTGTGTGAGAGATTCAGATATTGAAGAAATAAGTATTTGCATTTCGTTGAATATGTTTATCAGTGTAGAAATACAACAGTAGTTACTTTGATAGATTTTATTGTTGATGCAGTGAAAGTTAATTGTTTCTGTTTAGAATATTCAAACACCTAGACACAAAGTGTCCATAGCAACCATCCCGTACATATATGTCCCCACTCAGGTTGGTTTTCTAAATAAAGTCAACGACTGTCCAAACACCAAAATCCAGCTGATTCGGCATAAACAAGTTGACAGTAAAAACAAGGAGCTCTGTAAAGCTGGGAAGCTGCAGATTCATCCAATAATTCACTACCAGAGACACCAACACACTGTAGCTACAGTGTTTTATACGAACTGGTCCTGGAGCTCCATGGCCAATACTATCCTCCAAAACTGGTTTAAAAAGTGGACAGACTGAAGAACGATCTGAGGCAGAGTAAGAATTAAGGCACCATGGATCAATCAGTAAATGTTATCTATCCTGCTGTACTATCAGGTGGAGTGATGCTGAAAATGGATAAAGACTTCACCTGTTAGATCAACTTCACGCTTCCAGACCTCTGTCTGTCTCTGGTCTCGGACTGTTAAAGTCGCTTCTTCTGTGTTTGTCGGCAGGCGGATCTCAAATGTTGGATGGTAATTTGGTCCAAATTCCAGGTCAAAATCTGCTCTCTGAAAACCAAAGTGTCAGAACTTCCATAGCATCCAAAGTAAACCAAAGGTAACCAACAGCAGTTCGATGAATCGTATTAGAAAAGATTTTGATACTTACCGTAGGCTGAATTTTGATGGCCTGAGGACAGAGAAGAGTGTAACTTTCATCTTTGATGAGTTTGCATTTAGAAGCAGTCTTTATGTTCTTACAGGGCTGCTGTTGTTTGCTGACCTGAAGAGACAACAGAACATGTTAACATTTAAATTAGAGGGTTCATCTTCAATCCTTGTTTTTGTATAAAGAAAAATCTTCCAATGTTAGTATAAAATTCCCTCTTTATGTTTCCCTGTTCAGCTGCAGTAGATGGACAGTGAAGACAGTGAAGCTAATGCTAGCAAGCAAGAGATCGTGGCAGAGAAAAAGAGGAAGTGAGCCCACTGATTGGGAAGAGTTGTACGACGGCTTAGAAATGATATCAGCTGCTGTCACAAATTTGATCCGAGTTGTTTTTCCAAACTGAAAGACATTTTCTTAGCAACGTGAGAAAATACAGTATCTCACAAAAATGACTACACCCCTCACATTTTTGTAAATGTGATTAAATCTTCTTATGTGACAACCCTGAAGAAATGACACTTGTATAACAGTGTAAAGTAGTGAGCTTGTATAACAGTGTAAAGTAGTGAGCGTACAGCTTGTATAACAGTGTAAAGTAGTGAGCTTGTATAACAGTGTAAAGTAGTGAGCTTGTATAACAGTGTAAAGTAGTGAGCGTGCAGCTTGTATAACAGTGTAAAGTAGTGAGCTTATATAACAGTGTAAAGTAGTGAGCGTACAGCTTGTATAACAGTGTAAAGTAGTGAGCTTGTATAACAGTGTAAAGTAGTGAGCGTGCAGCTTGTATAACAGTGTAAAGTAGTGAGCTTGTATAACAGTGTAAAGTAGTGAGCTTGTATAACAGTGTAAAGTAGTGAGCGTGCAGCTTGTATAACAGTGTAAAGTAGTGAGAGTACAGCTTGTATAACAGTGTAAAGTAGTGAGCTTGTATAACAGTGTAAAGTAGTGAGCTTGTATAAAAGTGTAAAGTAGTGAGCTTGTATAACAGTGTAAAGTAGTGAGCGTGCAGCTTGTATAACAGTGTAAAGTAGTGAGCTTGTATAACAGTGTAAAGTAGTGAGCGTGCAGCTTGTATAACAGTGTAAAGTAGTGAGCATGCAGCTTCTATAACAGTGTAAAGTAGTGAGCGTACAGCTTGTATAACAGTGTAAAGTAGTGAGCGTGCAGCTTGTATAACAGTGTAAAGTAGTGAGCGTGCAGCTTGTATAACAGTGTAAAGTAGTGAGCTTGTATAACAGTGTAAAGTAGTGAGCGTGCAGC
>NC_060150.1:49254407-49261470 GCF_021292245.1 Micropterus dolomieu | reverse complement strand
CAGACCGACATCTTGGTTTTCCGAGCCCTCTGCCCAGTCCAGAGTGAACTTCTGCACCGAGAAGGTTTTTCCAACGCCAGCGACGCCGTTGGTCAGAACCACTCTGATGGCTCTCTGTTGGCCAGGTAAGGCTTTAAAGATGTCCTGGCACCTGATTGGAGTGTCATGGAGGGTCTTCTTCTTGGAAGCTGTCTCAAGCTGCCTCACCTCATGCTGGGTATTAACCTCTTCACTCTGTCCCTCTGTGATGTAGAGCTCAGTGTAGATCCTGTTGAGGAGGGTTCCACTTCCTGTTTCATCACTTCCTTCAGTCACACGTTCACATCTCCTCCTCAGACTGATCTTATGTTCATCTAAAACCTCCTGCAGACCTAAGTCAACTGTAAGGCAAGAAAAAGGTGTAATTATAAACAGTATTAGTTTTCAGCATCCAAACAAAACTTATAACAATAAAAAAGAAGAAATTAAGATGGAGGGTTTAGATTTTTGCACATGCAGCAGAACTTTAAATTGTCATGATGCACAATATGTGACTGTTGCAACAGAAAAATCCTGTTTTCACACATGACGACATCAGCCGACAGATGTCCAGTCTTACTTTGTACAGAGCTGCTCTGACTGGCTGTCTGCAGTCCAGCTCTGGTTCTGGATCTTTTTCCACACTGGGGACAGGAGGAGTGTCCTGATGAAGCAAACTGGTCCCAGTATGAAGTGATGCACCGTCTGCAGAACCAGTGTCCACAGCTGGTAGAGACTGGATCCTTCAGGAAGTCCTGACACAAAGCACAGCAGGACGGCTGCTCCTCCACAGAAACATGACTCCTCTTCCTCTCTCTGTGGACACAAAAGTAGACGACTAGGTAGCAGGAAGCTGCCACAACACTCAGCGCAGACTGGTAGACCATGGTCTCACAGACTGTGTCTTCACCTTCTGCTTCATGTATGAGCAGCAGCACAAAACGAGCTGAGTGAAGGTGAATATAAATGAAATGTTATTATCGTGATAACATTTTTGGCCATATCGCCCAGCCCTAAGGTGTACTCACTTGTGTTGCCAGCAATTTAGACATTAATGGCTGTGTGATGTGTTATTTTGAGGGGACAGCAAATTTATATATAGTTATACAAGCTGTACACTCACTACTTTACATTGTAGCAAAGTGATATTTCTTCAGTGTTGTCACATGAAAAGATATAATCAAATATTTACAAAAATGTGAGGGGTGGATTCACTTTTGTGAGATACTGTACATATTTTAGTATATGCAGATGATATAATCTTACTGTCTGAGTCTGAATTACAGAAAATATTAAATATGGTTAATTTCTAGTGTTAAGTGGCGATTACCAATAAATCTGAGCAAAACACATTTAATACATTTACGAAAGAAAAGCATGCAAAGAAGGACAATTAAGTTATCTTTTACTCAGTTACTTTAGATTATGTTAGTGCATATAAATATTTGGGTTTCTTTCTCAAATTTATGACTGATGAGGTTGGTATTAAGTCCCTTGTTTACTCTACCAGGAGAGCTTTGGGATTAGTTATCTATTAGTTATCTAAAGTGTAATGGGAGCTGAGGAAAACACTGCTACTTATGCTGCCCGCTAACCGGAAGTCCACATGTTCTTATGGGGAAAAGCGCTAAGATCGCTGTTTCCTCGATTAAGAACATCTCTGGAACAACACGTTCACACATTTTGTAATCAACTTTGTCGATTATGTTGACTAATCATTGCAGCCCTACACAAATAGCCCAGAGTGAGCCCATCAATTGCGTGGTTAGTACAAGTGTAACAATTATCCAAATCCACAGTTCGATTTAGATCTCGATTTTTGAGCCACGGTTCAGTTCATATACCTTGAACTCCACCCTCAAGAGGTTGCACTCAGCAATTCAGGATTCCATAAAACTAAAACAGAGACTGTTTATGGAGTAATGGAGAAAACGGTTTGTTCAAAACCCAGTCTGCTGAACTTTCCCCCCATGGCTAAGCAGTTAGTCGTGTTATGGCAAATGAAGAGAAACTTGGGAGCTCATTCTGGACTCTCCCGAGGGTCCCGAAGTGAGAATTAGCCTGCCAGTTCCCCAGCCAGGTGGCGCTGCAGTGAGATGGTCTGTGGTTTGGGTTTATAGTCTGTGATGGTCTGGACCCCCAGTCTCTGAAATGGTTTGTTAACTTTGTAGAGTAGTGGCCATGGGAACAGTTGGCCCTGACTGTTCTTAGGCTAGCAGCGTGACCAGCTCTGATGGTGGTGTGCTGGGTCCTCAGCAGCTTGTGAATCTTTCATTTCATTAATGGGCAGGTCTAGACCGTACTCTGTGATATTTACAGAAACCCAACAGTTCTCACAGAGAGCCCAATGTGGGGGAGGTGTGAAGCTCTGTGTGCTTCTTTGTGGGTTGGTAAACCAGGTCCAGAGTGTCATTTCCTCCTATTTAAAATCAACATGCTGGTGAATTTTTGGAAACACTGATTAACATTGGAGTCTGCAGGGTTGAAGTCTCCAGCCAGAATGAGAAATCCATCAGGATGGGATGTCTGTAGCTCACTGATGGCCTGTTTCAGATTAGTGAGTGCCTCATTTCTCTCGCTGTTGTTAGAGCTGGGAGGTATGTAAACAGTAGGGCTGTGATGAGATCTCATGCAGCGATAGTACAGTGCAGCGTGATAGTGATCAAGTGAACCCACTCTGGCGCTGAGTCCAGACAGTTGTGACAGAGTGATAACATCTCAACCTTGCTCTGTTTTGGACTGTGAGCTGAAGTTAACATGTGTGGAGTTGTGGTGAGATCAGAAGTGTTGATGGGTGGTTTCAGTTTCACATGCAACATGCAGTCCCAAATTATGAAAAAGTCACCTGCATTTTGTGTTTCCCTTTACATAAATAAAATAATTTTCACCATAAATTGATCAATCCATCCATCCCTCCATCATCAACCGCTTATCCTGTGTACAGGGTCGCGGGGGGCTGGAACCATAAATTGATGCTAAAGGAAATTAACTGTTCAATAGTCAAAATAGTTTTTATAATTAAGCTTTGAAGATTTCCTAAAAAGTGTTAAATCTCACCTAGTGAGCCTAATCTCGTGTCTCGTCACACCCCTAGTAAAGAGCGACGAGGAGAATGGTTGGATGTCACCGATGTCACGCTGGACAGGCCTTAAGAGACGCATGTGGTCCAATTAGCCCGGATCCCTCCATGCTTGCCCCTCTTCTGCGCTTCCTCTCTGGAGGCGCAGAGGCAGCAGTCGGTCAGTGGTGTAAAAGGCTTCCAAAGTTATCAAAGGCCTCCGTAGTTCCTCTGCTTGAGTGGTATTAAGTTGAAATTGGTCTAATTGCTTGACGAATTACACGAAGACAAACATGTAAACAGCGTACAGCTGCCCTTGAGTTTAACTTTTCTTGGTTAACATCTTAAGACTGCAGATCAGTTAGTAAACCCTGCCTCTCCCTGTGCCTCTGCTGATTGTGAAGGTAGAATTAATGAGATCTCGCTGAGAAACCAACTCTGATCATTGGCAGCTCCATTTTGAGAAACGTGAATTTAGCGAAGCCAGCGGCCATAGTTAAGTGCATCCCTGGGGCCAGAGCGGGCGACATTGAGTCTTATTTGAAACTGCTGGCTAAGGATAAATGTAAATACAGTAAGATTGTTATTCACGTCGGCGGTAATGACTCCCGGTTACGCCAATCGGAGGTCACTAAGATTAATGTTGAGTTGGTGTGTACATATGCAAAAACAATGTCGGACACCGTAGTTTTCTCTGGACCCCTGCCAAATCTGACCAGTGATGACATGTATAGCCGCATGTCGTCATTCCGCCGCTGGTTGTCGAGGTGGTGTCCAGCAAACGATGTGGGCTTTGTAGATCATTGGCAGACTTTCTGGGGAAGACCTGGTCTGATCCGGAGAGACGGCATCCATCCCACTTGGGAAGGAGCAGCTCTCATTTCTAGAAATCTGGCCAAGTTTATTAGTGGACCAAATCCATGACAACCCAGAGTTGAGACCAGGAGGCAGAGTCGCAGTCTAACACACTTCTCTGCACTTCTTTTTCAGCAGTTACCCACCCAAAACCCTACGCAGAGTCGCAGTTTAACACACTTCTCTGCTCCTCCATTTCAGGAGTTACTTAGTGAAAACCCTATAGTGACGGTGTCTGCCCCCCGACCATCGAAATTGAAATAAATGTGGACTTAAACATCAGATCTCTCTCTTCTAAAGGTGTACTAGTAAATGAACTAATATCAGATTATGATATTGATTTATTTTGTCTTACTGAAACCTGGCTGGGTGATGGAGAATATGTTAGCCTAAATGAATCCACCCCTCCCAGTCATATTAATACTCTCTGCTTCTCTCAGAGTGTTCATGAACCGACTCACGGTTTTAACCACACCCTCGACCTTGTTTTGGTGTATGGTATTGAAATTGAACATTTAATAGTGTTTCCACAGAATCCCTCTTTGTACGACCACTGTTTGATAACTTTTGAGTTTGTATTGCTGAACTATTCGCCATTGGGCAAAAATTTCTATACAAGATGTCTGTCTGATAGTGCTGTAGCTAAATTTAAGGATGCGATTCCATCAGCTCTAAATTCATTATCTAGTCACAAAGTAACGGAGGACTCCTATGCTAATTTCAGTCCCTCCCAAATCGATCATCTTGTTGATAGTGCTGCAGGCTCGCTGCGAATGACACTCGACTCTGTAGCCCCTCTAAAAAAGACAATAATAAAACAAAGACGGTTAGCTCCATGGTATAATACTGAAACTCGCAAATTAAAGCAAATATCGCAGAAACTTGAGAGGAATTGGCGTTCCACCAAACTGGAAAATTCTCGTTTAATTTGGCAAGATAGTCTTAAAACTTATAGGCAGGCCCTCCGTAATGCCAGAGCAGCCTACTACTCGTCATTAATAGAGGAAAATAGGAACAACCCCAAGTTTCTTTTCAGCACTGTAGCCAGGCTGACAGAGAGTCACAGCTCTATTGAGCCAAGTATTCCCATAGCTCTCAGTAGTTACGACTTCTTGAGCTTCTTTAATGATAAAATTCTAACTATTAGAAACAAAATTGACCAAGACCTGCCCTCAACTGGCACCAACTTATCTCTAAACTCAGGAACCAGAAACAGCTGTAGAACCAGATATATATTTAGACTGCTTTGCTTCCCTCAATCTTTACCAACTAACTTCAATAATTTCTTCATCTAAACCATCAACCTGCCTCTTAGACCCCACTCTGACTAGGTTGCTTAAAGATATTTTACCCTTAGTCAGCACTTCTATACTAGATATGATCAATCTGTCTTTATCAACAGGCTATGTAAAGCAGTACTTTAAAGTAGCTGTAATTAAACCTCTTCTGAAAAAGCCCAAACTTCATCCGGATGTTTCAGCCAACTATAGACCTGCAGAAAGCAGTTGCTGATTTTTTGAGGATTTTTCTGTCAGGATTTAGAGCTCATCATAGCACAGAGACAGCACTGGTGAAAATTACTATATATACTATAACAACCTCCTTATTGCATCAGACAAAGGACTTGTCTCTGTACTGGTTTTATTAGATCTTAGTGCTCCATTTGATACCACTGACCATCAGATCCTATTGCAGAGACTGGAACATTTCATTGGCATTAAAGGAACCGCTCTAAGCTGGTTTAAGTCCTATTTATCAGATCGATTTCAGTTTGTACATGTTAACGATGAGTCCTCCATGCACGCCAAAGTTAGTCATGGAGTTCCACAAGGACCTGTCCTCGGACCAATCCTCTTCACTTTATATATGCTTCCTTTAGGCAATATTATCAGGAAATATTCCATAAACTTTCATTGTTATGCAGATGATACTCAGTTATATCTATTGATCAAACCAGATGAAACTCATCAGTTAGCTAAACTTCAAATGTACCTTCAGGATGTTAAAACCTGGATGACCTGTAATTTTCTAATGTTAAACTCAGAAAAAGTTATTGTTCTGGGGCCTAAGCACCTCCGTGACGCATTATCTAAAGATATAGTTTCCCTTGATGGCATCGCCCTGGCCTCCAGCACCACTGTGAGGAATCTTGGAGTTATCTTTGATCAGGACATGTCGTTTAAGTCTCACATTAAGCAAATTTCAAGTACCGCCTTTTTTCACCTACGTAATATTGCAAAAATCATCATCATCAACATCCTGTCTAAAAATGATGCAGAAAAACTAGTCCATGCATTTGTTACTTCTAGGCTGGATTACTGCAATTCCTTATTATCAGGCTGCTTGAAAAAGTCCATTAAGACCAATCAGTCCTTCAGCTGATCCAGAATGCTGCAGCACGTGTTCTGACAGGAACCAGGAAAAGAGATCATATTTCTCCTGTCTTAGCTTCTTTGCATTGGCTTCCAGAAAAATCCAGAATAGAATTTAAAATCATTCTTCTTACCTACAAAGCTCTTAATGGTCAGGTACCATCTTATCATAAAGAGCTCATAGCACCTTACTACCCCACCAGAGCACTGCGCTCCCAGAATGCAGGATTACTTGTGGTTCCCAGAGTCTCCGAAAGTAGAATGGGAGCCAGAGCGTTCAGCTATCAAGCTCCTCTCCTGTGGAACCAGGTTCCAGTTTGGGTTCAGGAGGCAGATACCATCTCCACATTTAAGAGTAGGATTAAGACTTTCCTCTTTGATAAAGCTTATAGTTAGGGCTGGCTCAGGTGAGTCCTGAACCATCCCTTAGTTATGCTGCTATAGGCCTAGACTGCCGGGGGATTTCCTATGATGCACTGAGCTCCTCTCTCCTCTACTTTCTCTCCCTCTGTATGCAACCTCATCCCATTATTGCATGTTACTAACACAACTTCTCCCCTTTCCTGTAGTCTTGTGTTTTCTCGTCCCTCTCCTCTCTCCTCCTATCACTTCCAGCAGGTGTTTCTGGCACTGGAGCTGTGGAGTCTGGATCTGTGGTTGCGGGTCACCTGCTGCCCCCGTGTTCCTGCTCGACACCCTCTGCTGCAACGACTATTGTTACTAGTCCTATTGTTATTATTGTTATTATAATCATTAACAT
>NC_060150.1:49245603-49254307 GCF_021292245.1 Micropterus dolomieu | reverse complement strand
GCATCTACACCAGGGTGGAGAAGCCGTCATTGAACAGGGGAGGGGGTCTACGCCACCACTTATCCCCCACTTACAATGCTGTCCTTTCATCACTTCCCAGGAAACTCAACAAACGTAACCTATTGGCCTCAGGTGAAGATACCAACGATGGTCGTTCAGTCTCGGCCACAGGTAGTCTTAACGACCGTAACGACTGTCGTCACAGCAACAAGGAACACTAACGAACCAGCGGTATCGATGACCCGGGCCAACGACCCCACTGAGGTTAAATAGCTGAGTTTCCCTGCCAGTCAGTCAGAACTGAAGAAGTCCTTTGGATGAGGGACGAAACGTCTTCCAGTATCTTCAACCAAGTCCAGTTGTTCTTGATTTTAACCTTCGTTGGATAACTATGACCTGGATGACTGAGAATCTTCATAGACAACATCAATATATAGTTTCTCTTCTGACTCTTTTTACAATAAGCAGCAATTTGTTTTCACTCTGGAATATCAGCAGTTTTACCTGACTAGGTTAATGTGAAAACTGTTCAAATCCAGGTGTGTTATTTCAAAACTATGACTATGGCTGTGCGATATGATGTTAGATGTTAGTGTCGCTGTCTGGAGCTGTTGTGCTGCTGTGGACTGTCTCGTCCTCTCGTTAGCTTTGCAGCAGCAAGTAGCAGCAAGTAGTTTTGTTGTTCACTTCATATCATGGCAACATGGTAACTCATCATATTTTATGGAAATTTACAAATAAAAATGTTCTATATCTGGATATAGATCATTATTGGGGTATGAAATTACCTATATTGGGATTTGATTTTGATATTTCGCACAGCCCTGACTACTAAATTTCATTCAGTCAAAATGAGCAAGAAAAAGAGACAATTTTTGGTGCAAAAAAAAAAGTAAGCTGAAACTTAAAACTTGAATTGATAAAAATGAGGAACTAGAGATGATTGTGAGGTAAGGGGCACACATGAACTGATTAATCACCTACAGACGTTAAACAAGCTGGGATGTGGTAAACTTTGTACTTCTTTAGTGAAGCACAAGCCTGCGCTGTACTTTACGTCCTGTGTAATTCACACTGGTGAACTTTGCCCACGGCCTGATGTTTACCAGGTTTCCCAAACCTCCCTACAACAGTTTGTCATTAAACTTGCAGCTCCCGTCTAAAACCAAGTTAATCAAAGAAAAACTTGCTGTTGGATGTTTTACAGTAGCTACTGTGTAGGACAATTTCCCCATCGGCCTTAAACGCATCATTTGCAAATTTAACACTTAATGTACTTGATTTTACTTCAAGACCTTTCAAGACTTCTTAAGGAGCTCGGTGACGTTACCTCTTGGCCTGGCAGGCTTTGGGTTCGGAGCGGGCCGAGCCAGACGGGTTAAAGGCCAGAGGCCACTCCATCAGAGGGTTCCTGCCGTAACGAAAGGTGTAGCGCTCACAGGTCTCCACACCTGGCAGCTACACACACACACACACACACACACACACACACACACACACGGGAGTCAGTATGAGTGTGGTTTGAGCGTACATGTGTGTACATGTGTGTGTGGGACCTACAGACTCGATGATCCGGGTCACTGCAGACGTGGTCAGACCAAACAGGTCTTCTCCTTTCAGGTAAACTGGGAACAGCTTCAGGGTCCCACTGGAGGACCTCATCTGAGCTACTGGATCCAGAATCTGGTCCCACACAGCTGAGACACACAGAAGAGGACAGTTACTGAAATACTGCAGTACTGCATACAGTAATACTTACACATACTTTATGTCAGTAAGGTTTTGAAAGCAGGACTAGTATCGTCACAGAGTGGTCTGAGTTCTTCCTCCACCGCAGGTCAGAGTGTCTGGTGGATCCACTTCCTGTCTGTACAGGTGCACAGGTGAGGCTCACCTTTGGGCGTTGGCCCGGTCAGTATGAGGTCGTCGTATCCCTTCTCCACCACCTTCACCTTGAACAGCGGCCGGCCCTCCTGCTCCTCGATGCAGCACAGGTACTTACAGCGTCTGCAGAGGGAGGAGGTTTCACTCAGTGACCAATCAGTAAACCAGCGATCAATACAACGCTCTGCAGACCAATCACAGCTCTGTGGCAGAGAGACTGATCACCTGACCAGCGTTTCGTTCGCTGCATCACCTGTGTGACTGTTTAGAGTTGAGCCGCCTTTATAATCTGCAGACGACAGAAGCAAAGCACCATGAGAGACGAAGTTTCTCAGTCAGCTTACCTGTTGCTGTGGCGCATGCTCCAGTAGATACGGTTTGCGTGGTAGCCGATGGGGAAGATGGAGGTCTTGTTGTGGAAGGCGTTCATCTGCTGTGGGAGGAGCCTGCCGATGGCGCGGAACAGCAGGCTGCCCACGCGGAAGGTGTACTGCCGGTCGCCGCGCTGAACCACGGCAGCGATCTGCCGCGCCTCGTCCCGCTGTACAAACACCCGCCGGAACACGGAGAAGCACCGCAGCTCCGTGTCGTACGGGTCACAGACCGCCATCGCCGCAGGGTCGGGGGTCGGCCCCGGGGTGGAGGAGGGGGAGCAGCTGGAGGACCTGTCCCCGCTGAGAGGACCTGTCCTGGGCTTGTGGAGGTGGCAGAGCATGGTCTTGTCCTGAAGGAGAAGGAGCAGAGTGTTAGCAGGTAAACCTCTTCGGGTCTTAGACCTGGGTCCTGGTGCCCTGGTACCTTGAAGAAGGTGCAGTGGGCCTGCAGCGCGCAGGTGAAGTGGTAGGTGTTGGTGCAGCGGAGCCGGTTGCAGCCGCTCGTGGCTCCGGTCTGCTGACAGTGAGCGCAGCGCAGAGTCAGTCCTCGTCTCAGAGCCAGCTCCACGTTGATCAGGGCGCCGGCCTGGGTCTCATACACCTCGCTGGACCACAAAGCACAGTTCAGGTGGACCTGAGACACAGAGAGACGGGTTAGATCCGGTTCCAGGTCCAGACTAGAGCCTAGTACTCCTGAGTTAGAGCCCTGTAGACTCACCCAGAGGTCCAGGTCCAGGTTCAGCAGTCTGGCTGGTCCATCAGTCTGTCCGTCTCCCTGCTGGTTACAGAAGCAGCACCTCCGCTGGTCTCTGGGTAACGGGTCAGGACGAAGACACGCCCCCAACTTCTTCAACAGCTCATCCACTTCCTCCTCTGTTGGCTTGGCAACCGCCTCGTTAGGGGTGCAAGGGCCCCTGGGTAAAAAAAGAGAGCTCAGCGTCACGCTAGCAGGCTAACCTGCTCAGCGTCACGCTAACAGGCTAACCTGCTCAGCGTCACGCTAACAGGCTAACCTGCTCAGCGTCACGCTAACAGGCTAACTTGCTCAGCGTCACGCTAACAGGCTAACTTGCTCAGCGTCACGCTAAGAAGCTAACCTGCTCAGCGTCACGCTAAGAAGCTAACCTGCTCAGCGTCACGCTAAGAAGCTAACCTGCTCAGCGTCACGCTAAGAAGCTAACCTGCTCAGCGTCACGCTAAGAAGCTAACCTGCTCAGCGTCACGCTAACAAGCTAACCTGCTCAGCGTCACGCTAACAAGCTAACCTGCTCAGTGTCATGCTAACAGGCTAACCTGCTTAATGTGATGCTAAAGCTCCAGCGTCTCCAGCGGGAACTCTTGATCCTTTTCCCGTGGCGAGACGACAGCGAGTCCTCTCCGCCTGGGACCGCCCGGGGGCGGGGCTTCAACTTCACCTTCACCTGTAAACCAATCAGCCATTCAGTCGATCATAACTATAAATATTTGATATTTGATCGTGTAATCGGTAACCATACCCACCTTGAGGCTATCCATGCGGGGCCTGGTCTCCATGGTGATGGCGGAGGCAGAGGGGAAGGACAGCGGCGGCGAGGAGGAGGCGGGAGGAGGTAAGGAGGGAGTGTGGAGGAGGGACTGGACCGCGATGGAAGACATGTTGTTGGTGTACTGGTGCTGCACTGTGCTGGGAGGGGGCAGGACGCCGTCTGCAGACTGAGGACAGAAGGACAGGCGTTATGATGTCATCAACTGCACGCCATGATGTCATCTAACAACTCAACCTTTAGGACTGAGGTGTCTTTCAGGGGCCCCAAAAGAAGGGCGGTGTCATACTGGTCTACAGTCTGTGAAAGACTGGTCTGTTTACCAGGCAGAAAGACAGTCTCCAGTTGCATTATGGGAAATGTAGGATCCCCCCTTTTTCAGACAGCTGATCACCCTGATGGTCCTGCTTCCTCTGATCAATAACCAATAATCTGATCTCTCACCTTGTTTCCAGCTGTTCTGTTCTGTAGGTCAGATGTGTGGAGTGCAGAACAGTTTGGACTGCAGAACACCAGGCTGGGTCCTGGTCTGGACTGACCCTCCTGTAACACACACACACAGTCACTTCCTGTCCGCCACTTTTGTTGTTTCACACTCAGGGTTAAACGGTTGATGTGTCCAACCTGTTTGAGCTCCTTGACGATGCGGACTACATTTCCCAGCAGCGCCTTGCAGTAGCTGCAACACTGAGGCCTGGCGGCAGCAGCTTGGCCGCCATGTTGGATGTAGTCCATTCTGACAGCAGTGTTCCCAGCAGCAGGTCTCTGCGGTCTGCTGCCTGATGGACCCTGCACACATAAAACACACCGTCAGGACGTCTCCTCCAGCTGTCTGAGGGACCTTTATTGTGAAGGACAGGAAGTACTGTATGGAAGCCTTCAGCGAGCGGCCAGTCAGAACTTAAATCTGAAGCAGAGTTCTTCGTAGGTAATTTCCTGCTCATCCTCCACGGATCATTTGAGCAGCGACCGCTTTTTGATGCCGCCTGAACTGTCCAATCACAACTGGGGGCGGGCCCCACGGCTGACAGACTGCCGTCAACATTTAAAGTGTACATGAAGTACATGCAGTACATTTATGCAGTACTTCTCCTACCTGCGTCAGCGGCACTCGGACTCCAGCCAGCAGGGCCAGAGAGCTGCGCTCGGGGCCCGCGGGTCGGCTCAGCTGGTAGTCGGCGGGGACGGGAACCCGAAGTAGCTCCGCCACCGCCGCCATCACACCTGCAACGTTCTGTAAACACAGAGTCACAGTGATGTCATCAGGAGGGAGGGGCTACTGATGCATCAACATACGGGGGGGTGGGGGGGTGTTTACCTGAGCTGCGACAGGGTTCAGGGTTATCGCTATGGTAACCAGGTCTGCGTTAGAGCAGGAGGGAGGAGCCTGATGGTTCGGCTCCGACTTCACTTCCTGTTTCACTGCAGAGCCTGGAGACACACAGGTGAGCAGCGGGTAAGAGATTCATCAGCTGCCAAGAGTTCTGCCTGACTCCTGCTGCTGAACGCCAACCATCACTCAAATTTCTGCTCTGCTTTCTAAAACATCCAACACACTTTCCAAAACTTTCAAGGACCTGCAGACATTTTCAAATCCTTTAAAGGACTCTGGTAGAAGTGATCTGGAGCGTTGACCGACCTTTTCCCCAGGAGCAGGGCATGATGGGTATTGGAGGCGACGGGCAGGGCGAGGGCGGCTCCAGTTTGATGAAGGAGAGGTCGGGGTACCTGCTGACCTCCACGTCCGCCACGCTCTCCGGAGACGACGACGGGACGAAGCCGTCCGGACTGTTGCGCCCCGACGAGTCCTGGACCCTGAGCGGGAAAACCCACGAAGGGGAAAGGCGTCAGTGCAACAGAAGAAGAAGAATCTCATCCCTCTAAACTTAACTTTTGGGTTTTCACCAGGACGCCTCAGTGGGCGGAGCTTACCTCAGCTCTTCCTGGTTGTTGTGCGGTGGGGTTGGCAGGGAGGCGGGGACGTCTACAGTTTTTGAGGCGTGGTTTAGAGCCATAAGACCCTCCCCCTTCTGCTTCACACCTTTCACTGAAAGACAAACCAGAACACAGCTGGCGGTTAGGACACCTCATCAGTCACACGCCTGTAAGGCAAAGCAGAGGGTGTCAGTAACCTCACCGTCCTGCTCGGTGATGTCCTTCCTGTTCAGCTCCTCCGTCGTGGCGAAGCCGTTCACCAGCTTCTGCCTGGCGACAGGCGGAGGGGTGGGGGGCAGGGAGGCCGGCGGTGTGGGGGGGTTACTGAGGTTGTTCTGCAGGGACAGAAAGAGGTCAGGACCCACAGAAGCAGCTGGGAGTAGTAACAGAGTACTACTGCAGTAGTACTGCAGCAGTACCTTGTATATGAGCTGGGAGTAGTATTGCAGTAGTACTGCAGCAGTACTGCAGCAGTACCTTGTATATGAGCTGGGAGTAGTATTGCAGTAGTACTGCAGCAGTACCTTGTATATGAGCTGGGAGTAGTAGTCGGTGACTCCGTCCAGGCAGGCGTTCCCGAAGGAGCCCGTCAGCGAGGAGTCTCTGCCCAGAGAGGAGCTGCCGTACGGGGCGAACAGGCTCAGATCCACCCGCAGGACCGGCTCCATGAGGGGAAGCACCGCCAGCTGAGGGATCAGGGAACCGGTCAGAAACTGAAGTGTGCAGCTCAGAGGAGGGTCAGGGTTTGATCAAAGAACGTAGTACTGATTATCCATCAGTCCTTTAAACTTGACTAAGTGGACTAAGCTGGAGGAGCAGCTGGCCTACCTGAGAGAGGTGTGTCATCAGCGGGTCTGAGGAGGCGGTGGAGGAGGAGTGCAGCGTCTTCTCCTCCTCCTCCTTCTTCCTCCTCTTGGTTTTGGGAGGAGCTCTGTCTTTCTCCGGCCGAGCGACCCTTTTACAGCGCTGAGGCTTCTTCCTGCCGCAGGAGTCCAGCAGGTCTGGACCCGGACTGTCCATCATCACCTGGGGGGGAGGAGCACAGAGGTCACCACGGTAACACTGCTGTCACGCCGTTACCTTCTCAGCTTACAGCTTAGAACACGGCAACAAATAAAGACAGTCGACCTCCTCCTCACCATGTTGCCATGGGAACCGGGCCTGTCCTCCTCCTCGGACCGGACGCTGTCGTGGGACAGCTGCCGGCGGGCGATGGGCGGAGCCTGGCCGGTGGGTGACGGCGTGGTGGCCGGCGAGGTCTTGTCCTTCAGCAGGTGTCTGAGCAGCTCCTTCCCCCCGTCTCCATCTTTGCCTCCCCCGTGGAGAGGGGAGGGCGAGAAGAATCCCTCGCCCTCCTCCATCTTCACCACGCCGCCGCCGCACGCTCCTCCCTCCTCACGCTCCTCCTGCAGCGAGGCAGAGGAGAGGTTAAACGCCCCGCAGCGCTACAACAGGTAAAACATTACTGATACAGGTTACTGGCCGGCAAAGGAACGGTCCTCACCTTGACCTCCAGGCGAGCTGCAGACAGGGGGCCTCTCAGAGACTCCAGGCCCAGGGCGGAGCCTCTCTGCTGGGCTGCGGAGATCACGGACAGCTGCCTCTCCAACTCCGAGGACGGAGCCAGACCGCAGAGGGAGGAGCTTAGAGAGAAGGACAGATCTGATTGGTCCAAACCCCCCCGAGTGGGCGTGGAGCAGGAAGTGTCCGAAACGGCCGGAGTGGGCGGAGCTGTGATGTCATCAGAGTGCGAGGACAGCGGCGTCCTGGCTCCTGCTCCGCCTGCGGCGTCCTCTCCGTCCCTCTTCCTGCTCCTCTTCTTCTTTGGTTTGTCGTCGGGGATGATGTCAGAGTACAGCTGGATGAGGGAGGCCGGGCCTCCTGAGGAGGAGCAGGGGGAGTCCTGTCCAAATCGATGAGCCGCACCCCCAGGATGGGAGGGGGTCAGTGCTCCTCCTCCGACCCCAGGGGGCCGAGCCTGTCCGTGGGCTGAGGGTCCCGCGGGGCCTGAGAGCCTTGGTCTGGTCTGGAGGTTGGAAGGAGCTAAATCCATCAGGGGCCCGGGGCCTGGAGCTGGGTGAGCTCCAGGGTGCAGGGGTCCTCCTGTGAAATCTTGGTGGAGGCCTACTTGCTGGGGGAATGGTGGCCCCGGCTGGCCCTGGTGCTGCAGGGGCCCTCTGGAGGCTGGAGGTGACTGCAAGAAGTCCTGGGGCAGCTCAGAGCTGAAGAAGGGCATCTGGGAGAGACTGTCCCCTTCAGGTGCCGACCCAGCAGGACCTCCAGGTCCAGGTCCTGGTGTGAGACCAACTCGAGCCCCTGACAAAGCTCCAGATGGGGGCATGGCTGCTACTCCAGGGCCCACGGAGGCTCCCAGGAGGCCCTGCTGCTCCAGCTCCAGTCTCTGCTGCAGGGCCCGATGACGCTCCACCTGAGAGGAGAGGAGAATAACTGATACTACTTCCTGTTAATCTAAAGAGTCCATTTGTGGTTCTACTTCCTGTTCCCTTTAGATTAACAGTCCGTTTGTGGTTCTACTTCCTGTTCCCTTTAGATTAACAGTCCATCTGTGGTTCTACTTCCTGTTCCCTACAGAATACAGTGGGTATGGAAAGTATTCAGACCCCTTTAAATTTTTCACTCTTTGTTTCATTGCAGCCATTTTCCAAAAATCCAAAAAGTTCATTTTATTTCTCAGTAATGTACACTCAGCACCCCATCTTGACAGAAAAAAACAGAAATGTAGAAATTTTTGCAAATTTATTAAAAAAGAAAAACTGAAATATCACATGGTCATAAGTATTCAGACCCTTTGCTCAGTATTTAGTAGAAGCACCCTTTTGATCTAATACAGCCATGAGTCGTTTTGGGAAAGATGCAACAAGTTGTTCACATCTGGATTTGGGTATCCTCTGCCATTCCTCCTTGCAGATCCTCTCCAGTTCTGTCAGGTTGGATGGTAAACGTTGGTGGACAGCCATTTTCAGGTCT
>NC_060150.1:49237692-49245503 GCF_021292245.1 Micropterus dolomieu | reverse complement strand
TACTTATGACCATGTGATATTTCAGTTTTTCTTTTTTAATAAATTTGCAAAAATTTCTACATTTCTGTTTTTTTCTGTCAAGATGGGGTGCTGAGTGTACATTACTGAGAAATAAAATGAACTTTTTTGATTTTTGGAAAATGGCTGCAATGAAACAAAGAGTGAAAAATTTAAAGGGGTCTGAATACTTTCCGTACCCACTGTAACATTCAGTTTGTGGTTCTACCTCCGGTTCCCTACAGAATAAAAGTCCGTTTGTGGTTCTACTCCCTGTTCTCTACAGAATAAAAGTTTGTTTGTGGTTCTACTCCCTGTTCTCCACAGAATAAAAGTTTGTTTGTGGTTCTACTCCCTGTTCTCTACAGGTTAACAGTCTGTGGTTCTACTCCCTGTTCCCTACAGAATAAAAGTCCGTCTGTGGTTCTACCTCCGGTTCCCTACAGAATAAAAGTTTGTTTGTGGTTCTACTCCCTGTTCTCTACAGAATAAAAGTTTGTTTGTGGTTCTACTCCCTGTTCTCTACAGGTTAACAGTCTGTGGTTCTACCTCCGGTTCCCTATAGAATAAAAATCCGTTTGTGGTTCTACTCCCTGTTCTCTACAGAATAACACTCTGGGTTCTACCTCCTGTTCTCTAAGATTAATAGTCTGTGGTTCTACCTCCGGTTCCCTACAGAATAAAAGTCCGTCTGTGGTTCTACCTCCGGTTCCCTACAGAATAAAAGTCCGTTTGTGGTTCTACTCCCTGTTCTCTACAGAATAAAAGTTTGTTTGTGGTTCTACTCCCTGTTCTCCACAGAATAAAAGTTTGTTTGTGGTTCTACTCCCTGTTCTCTACAGGTTAACAGTCTGTGGTTCTACTCCCTGTTCCCTACAGAATAAAAGTCCGTCTGTGGTTCTACCTCCGGTTCCCTACAGAATAAAAGTTTGTTTGTGGTTCTACTCCCTGTTCTCTACAGAATAAAAGTTTGTTTGTGGTTCTACTCCCTGTTCTCTACAGGTTAACAGTCTGTGGTTCTACCTCCGGTTCCCTATAGAATAAAAATCCGTTTGTGGTTCTACTCCCTGTTCTCTACAGAATAACACTCTGGGTTCTACCTCCTGTTCTCTAAGATTAATAGTCTGTGGTTCTACCTCCGGTTCCCTACAGAATAAAAGTCCGTCTGTGGTTCTACCTCCGGTTCCCTACAGAATAAAAGTCCGTTTGTGGTTCTACTCCCTGTTCTCTACAGAATAAAAGTTTGTTTGTGGTTCTACTCCCTGTTCTCTACAGAATAAAAGTCCGTTTGTGGTTCTACTCCCTGTTCTCTACAGAATAAAAGTCCGTTTGTGGTTCTACTCCCTGTTCTCTACAGAATAACACTCTGGGTTCTACCTCCTGTTCTCTAAGATTAATAGTTTATGGTTCTACCTCCGGATCCCTACAGATTCCTGTTGGTCTGGTTTACCTCCTGCATGAGCTGAACTCTCTGCCTCTCCTGCTGCTCTCTCAGCCTCTCCCTCCTCTCTCTCTCCTGGAAACCCTCGCTGAATGGGTTGTTGTCGTCAAACTTCACCTGCAGGTGGTGGAGACAGGCGGAGACGTATTACTGAATTAAATGGTGGAAACTGGAGGCAGATTATTGGATAAGAAAGTATCACTTGAAAAAGTGCGTCTGGATCTTTGTTAGCTTCATTAACGGTGTGATGAGGGCGCTCTAGAGTTCTCTCCTACTTTCAGTTTTCATGCTGTAACAAATCTGTGGATTGTGCTTCAGAAATACAGAAAATATTTGCAAAGATACGAGATAAAGAAAACGGGCGCCTGCTGGTAGCAGAACCGTACTAACGGCCTAAACTCTTTAACCAGACGACAGTCTAACATCTCACTGACCACAGAAGAAGGCGGTGACAGTAACTCCTCCAGTGTAAACTGTTGATTCAAGGTTTGTTACCTGACGAGAGGCGGCGGCTCCGTCCGCTGCTGCTCCGTTGGGCCCTCCAGTAGGGCCCCTGGGGCCTGCAGTGAAGCCAGCTGTGGGAGCAGGGATCCCGGGCGCCATGGCGGGGGGTGTCTGGGTGTGTGCGGGAGCCTGGGGGGCATTGGGCAGGGTGGGAGGAATCTGAGGGGGTAGATGAAGCGGCATCCTCTGCCCCATCACCACTGGGGCACCGCCCCCTGGGTTCCAACCAGGGGGGGCGTTTGGAACAAGGGGCGGGGTAGGGCCGCCCGGGTGGGGCTGCATGGACACCCTGGGCTGGGAGAGGAGGGTCTGGGGGATTGGGGGCACTCCTGCAGGCACCGTAGGGGCGGCCCCTGGTTGTTGCTGCAGAGACGTGTGCTGCTGCTGTTTGGTCCTGTAGTCCTCGATCAGCTCGGCGTGATCCTTCTGCTGCTTCCGGATCTGAACACAAACATCACACAGACGCGTCACGACGGTACTAAACCGCAGGAGACCAACTGGTTTCTGTGTTCTCATTAATCTCAACTTTGAGCACAGCGGTTTTAAACGAGGCCCCGGGTGTGGTTGTGTACCTGCTCCAGCTGTTTCTGGACCGCCCCCTGCTGCTCGGTGATGTGGCGGAGCTGGGCGGCGTCGTCCTCGGCGAAGGGTCGGCCGGCCTTCTTGGCCGTTCTCTGCTTGGCCGACAGAGATTTCTTGGTCTTGCGGTGACCGGCGATCTGGTCCTCCAGGAGGCGCTGCTGCATTTGCAGGAGCCGCTGCGTCTCGCCCAACCACTCCTCGTACTGCCGCCGCTGAGACTCGTCTGCAGGAGACACGGCAGCGTTCAGACCCGGCGGAGGATTTTACAAACACACTGACGTTCAGATGATGTTCTGATACTCACTGACGAAGCCCGGGCCGAAGCTGGGGGGGCTGGGTCGCACCAGCTGGGGGTTCAACTTCCCGTCCTGGCAGGAAGAGAAGACAAACCTCAGCAGCAGGTACAGACACACTGGGCAACATTAGAGAGTTGTTGTGGCTCTACTCACCTGTCCCACCAGGTGTGGAGGCTGAGGAGCCCCCTCTGGGCTAGGGGCCACCAGAGCCGCCGGGGCCCCAGGAGCCTGCTGGAACCTGACACACAAAGACACAGAGAGAGGTGAGGAAGTGACGTCGTGTAATAAAGCTTATCTGGTCTGCTGTCCAACTGTTCTCGGGTCAGAGCGTCCTACCTGTTGATGACCATGGGGTTGAGTCCCAGGGTGCCCTGGGTCATGACCTTGTTGATGCCCTTCAGGGCCACCATCTTGGCCTTCATGATGGGGTCGGAGTCAAAGTCTGCAGGACACACAAGGTTCACAAGGTCAGATTCAGAACAGCAGGCGTGAAAGGTTACAGGTCTGCGGGGTTCAGGTCTTACCCATGTTGGGTATCAGAGAGTCTGGGCTGGACTGATGTCTGATCAGGGCCTGCATCTGTTTCTGCTGCTGCTGCTCCTGGCGCTCCTGGTCCAGGAGCTCCTGCAGGAGGAGCGGCTGCTCCTCCAGGAGCAGAGGCCTGTGCTTGCTCTGGTCCTGGTCCTGGTCCTGGTTTTGGGAGAAGACAGCCTGGCTCTGGGTCTGGGGGTTGAGGAGGAGGCGAGGCTGGGAGTGATGGAGGGACAGCTGGTGAGGCGAGGCAGGGGGGCCCTGAGGAGTCAAACTGGGGTGGGGAGCTAGTGGCAGACCCTGAGGGTGGGGGGAGAGGAGCGCCGAGGGGGAGGGTCCCAACGGTCTCAGCTGCTGCTGGAAGACAGGCTGTGGACCTGGAGACAGGAGAGGAGACAAGGAGGCAAGAGGGGAGGAGAAAAGGAGAGAGGGGGGGAGGGGAGGAGGCAAGGAGGGGGGGGAGACAAGGAGAGAGGGGAGGAGACAAGGGGGCAAGAGGGGAGGAGACAAAGACGCAAGAGACAAGGAGAGAGGGGAGGAGACAAGGAGGCAAGAGGGGAGGAGAGAAGGAGGCAAGAGGGGAGGAGAGAAGGAGAGAGGGGAGGAGCCAGGTAGGGAGAAGAGAAGATTCTCTGGTGACTCTTCAGCTCAATAAACTGATCATACTGATCAATAATGTATCAGTAAAGCATCAAGTAGAAATCACTGATCAGTATTTCCAACGCTCAAAAAATCTCTTCATCACATTTTTTTTTTACCTCCAGCAATCGGGGGCTGAACTCTGGAACCCATGCCCATCGACGAAGCCTGTTCCTGGGTGTGAGGAGCTGCCAAGGCCCCTGAACCGGAGCCAGAGCCTTCCACCCTCTCCTGGAGGGAGGGAGTTTTCAGATAATTCATCATTTGTTCAGACTATAATTTATTAGAAGTGTCAGTTAGTTAGTAATAAATCAGAGAGGGTCCCACCTTGAAGAGGAGACCAGAGGAGCCGGGCTGGCTGGAGCCTGCTGCATCGGGCCCTCCTGGAGCTCCTGGAGGTCCGGGGGGTCTGCTGCTGCTGGTGATGATCCCAGGTTGAGGTGCAGGGTACTGGGTTGCTTCTGTCTTGACGCCGTCCTGCACTTCCTGTTTGACCTGGCCTATCAGGTGGCCGTCTGTCTTTCTGGACCCGCCGGATCCGTCCCTCCTCTCCGCCCCCTCCTTCTCCTCCACCGACTCCCCCAGGTCCAGCTCCTCGTTGAACATGTCCTTCTTGTCCTCCAGATTGAGCTCGGGGTCAGCGTAGGCGATCAGGTCGAACTTTCCCGACAGCAGGAAGTCGTCGAGGTGGAGGTCGTTAGGACCCAGATCCAGGTCCTCTTTACCTGAAACAGCACGTAGGTATGTTGTTAAAACGAGGAGCTTTATGTGTGTTGGTGCAGAACAAGCAGAACATCATGATGAAGCTTATCGTTCTAACGTTCAAGGATCTTTAACTAGAACCTGAACATTTTCTGTACAAGTCTACCGACATCCTGATCATTTATTATCTGCAGATCTGAGTATCCACAGGTTCGTACCGTCTTCAGGGTCCAGGTTGAGGTTGAGGTCGACCAGATCTTTCACCTCCACGTCTTCCAGATCCTTCACGGCCGAGTCCTCCCCCTCCATCTGCTCCTCCATCCCATCAGTCCCAGGCAGCGTGGACTCGCCGCTCTGTGTCAGCGCCGCCGTGTGCTGCTGGTTCAGCTGGTCCATCACCATCTGCTGGCACAGCTGGGTCTCACCCATCCTGGGCCCCAGACCGGGCCTGACAGGAGACGGCTGGGGGTCTCGGGGGTGCAGCAGAGGGGTCTCGTGGTCCGAGGCACCGGGCAGAGGGAAGGGCAGCCTCAGACGGTGTTCGGGGGCGCGGTGGCGAAGCTCGATGTAAGGCTGTCCCATGATGCTGTGCTGCTGGAAGGGTATGGAGCGCGGGAGGAAGGGCTGGGGGACACCTGGGGGGGGGGGCAATAATTTACTAAATATTAATTAGATGATAGAGGCTACTTTCTATCAGAGCACTATCAGCAGCCGGGTAGCAGTCCTC
This sequence comes from Micropterus dolomieu, assembly GCF_021292245.1. NCBI lineage: Eukaryota > Metazoa > Chordata > Actinopteri > Centrarchiformes > Centrarchidae > Micropterus > Micropterus dolomieu. The sequence continues at coordinate 49,240,084 of NC_060150.1, read as the reverse complement.
ACCTGGCGGCATGTGTGGGTGAGCGTTGGGAGCCGGGAGGGTTCGGATGCCGGTGAACTCCCCAGGCATCGGCCTCCTCATTTGGACAGGGACTCCCTCCATCCCACTGAGCCCAGATCCAGGCACCGATCCCTGGGGAGGACGAAGGAAGGAGTCCTGGAAACCCACTGGAGCTCCTAGAGGACCACTGAACCTGGAAGAGAGGAGGAGGTTTGAATTACAAGAACACATCATCACACAGGCCAGGACCAGGTTTTGTTGCCGCTCTCACCTCATGAGGGGTCCTCGAACTAACAGCTCTCTGGGGAGGCTCTGCCTGGGGAAAGGAGCCTCGTTGGGGTTGAACCCCCTCTGCTGCTCCCCTGGAAAACCTCCAGGGAACCTCGGGGCTGGAGCTCCACCAGGTCTCAAAGTGCCAGGGTAGGGGGGCGGCGGACGTCCAAACAGGTCTGCTGGAGGAGCAGTGGAGGAGTCCTCCTGGGACCAGTGATGTGGTTTGGCAGAACCAGGGGTGGGTCCCGGCGAAGCAGCAGGGGCTACGGCGAGTCCAGAAGCTGCCTCCTGCAGACCTTTCTCCTGCCGCAAGGAGCTCTTCAGCTGCTGCTGCCTCAGGATGAGCTGCCGGAGCCGCTGCCGCTGCACAGAACACAGGAGAACACAGGAGAACTGAGTACCGAGAACAAACCAGCTCTAAACCAGAACCTAGGATAGAGGAAAGACCAGACATGTAGCTTTGAAACACCTGTCCCACCTGTCTGAGCTTCTCCTCTGTGTCACCGAGCTGAGGCAGCATGCTCATTGGTCCATCTGAAGAAGTTAGCGCTGCCATCGCATTGGTCGTGTCCGTCTGTGAGAGGCCTGGTGTCATCTGACCTTGCTCAAAGGGGTCGTGACCAGGAGTCTGACCCGCCAAGCCCGAGAAGCTACTTTCCTCTGACATCCCGGAGTGCTTTGGGGTCTGGCTGCTGGGGGTTCTGGGAAATGAATCCTGCATTTGCTGTTGCTGTCGTCGTCCTGGAGACTGTTGCAACTGAAGAGAGAAAAAAATGTGTCAAGAAGGGAAACTGATGAAACAACCATTTACTCTTATGTATGAGCCAGGAGACACTGACAGCAGCTCAGCTCTGCTGATCAGAAATATGGGAGTTAATGCTGTTATCAAATGAAACCTGTACATAGTGCATTACAGACTGTGTAAACGGCAGTCCAGACTGTGTCCAGACTGTGTAAACGGCAGTCCAGACTGTGTCCAGACTGTGTAAACGGCAGTCCAGCCTGTGTAAACGGCAGTCCAGACTGTGTCCAGACTGTGTCCAGACTGTGTAAACGGCAGTCCAGTCTGTGTCCAGACTGTGTAAACGGCAGTCCAGCCTGTGTCCAGACTGTGTAAACGGCAGTCCAGCCTGTGTCCAGACTGTGTAAACGGCAGTCCAGTCTGTGTAAACGGCAGTCCAGTCTGTGTCCAGACTGTGTAAACGGCAGTCCAGTCTGTGTCCAGATGTGAACGGCAGTCCAGCCTGTGTCCAGACTGTGTCCAGACTGTGTAAACGGCAGTCCAGTCTGTGTCCAGACTGTGTAAACGGCAGTCCAGACTGTGTCCAGACTGTGTAAACGGCAGTCCAGACTGTGTAAACGGCAGTCCAGTCTGTGTCCAGACTGTGTAAACGGCAGTCCAGACTGTGTAAACGGCAGTCCAGTCTGTGTCCAGACTGTGTAAACGGCAGTCCAGACTGTGTAAACGGCAGTCCAGCCTGTGTCCAGACTGTGTCCAGACTGTGTAAACGGCAGTCCAGTCTGTGTCCAGACTGTGTAAACGGCAGTCCAGTCATGTGAACGGCAGTCCAGTCTGTGTCCAGACTGTGTAAACGGCAGTCCAGCCTGTGTCCAGACTGTGTAAACGGCAGTCCAGCCTGTGTCCAGTCTGTGTCCAGACTGTGTAAACGGCAGTCCAGCCTGTGTAAACGGCAGTCCAGCCTGTGTCCAGTCTGTGTCCAGCCTGTGTAAACGGCAGTCCAGCCTGTGTCCAGTCTGTGTAAACGGCAGTCCAGACTGTGTAAACGGCAGTCCAGACTGTGTAAACGGCAGTCCAGCCTGTGTCCAGACTGTGTCCAGACTGTGTAAACGGCAGTCCAGCCTGTGTAAACGGCAGTCCAGACTGTGTAAACGGCAGTCCAGACTGTGTAAACGGCAGTCCAGACTGTGTCCAGACTGTGTAAACGGCAGTCCAGTCTGTGTCCAGACTGTGTCCAGACTGTGTAAACGGCAGTCCAGTCTGTGTCCAGACTGTGTCCAGACTGTGTAAACGGCAGTCCAGTCTGTGTCCAGACTGTGTAAACGGCAGTCCAGTCTGTGTAAACGGCAGTCCAGTCTGTGTCCAGACTGTGTAAACGGC
>NC_060150.1:49232416-49237592 GCF_021292245.1 Micropterus dolomieu | reverse complement strand
GTCCAGCCTGTGTAAACGGCAGTCCAGCCTGTGTAAACGGCAGTCCAGCCTGTGTCCAGTCTGTGTAAACGGCAGTCCAGTCTGTGTAAACGGCAGTCCAGCCTGTGTCCAGACTGTGTCCAGACTGTGTAAACGGCAGTCCAGACTGTGTCCAGACTGTGTAAACGGCAGTCCAGACTGTGTCCAGACTGTGTAAACGGCAGTCCAGACTGTGTAAACGGCAGTCCAGACTGTGTCCAGACTGTGTAAACGGCAGTCCAGTCTGTGTCCAGACTGTGTCCAGACTGTGTCCAGACTGTGTAAACGGCAGTCCAGTCTGTGTCCAGCCTGTGTCCAGACTGTGTCCAGACTGTGTCCAGACTGTGTAAACGGCAGTCCAGTCTGTGTCCAGACTGTGTAAACGGCAGTCCAGACTGTGTCCAGACTGTGTCCAGACTGTGTAAACGGCAGTCCAGACTGTGTCCAGACTGTGTAAACGGCAGTCCAGCCTGTGTCCAGACTGTGTCCAGACTGTGTCCAGACTGTGTCCAGACTGTGTCCAGACTGTGTAAACGGCAGTCCAGACTGTGTAAACGGCAGTCCAGACTGTGTCCAGACTGTGTAAACGGCAGTCCAGACTGTGTAAACGGCAGTCCAGTCTGTGTAAACGGCAGTCCAGTCTGTGTCCAGACTGTGTAAACGGCAGTCCAGTCTGTGTCCAGTCTGTGTAAACGGCAGTCCAGTCTGTGTAAACGGCAGTCCAGTCTGTGTCAACGGCAGTCCAGTCTGTGTAAACGGCAGTCCAGCCTGTGTCCAGCCTGTGTAAACGGCAGTCCAGCCTGTGTCCAGCCTGTGTCAACGGCAGTCCAGCCTGTGTCCAGTCTGTGTCAACGGCAGTCCAGCCTGTGTCCAGTCTGTGTCAACGGCAGTCCAGTCTGTGTCCAGTCTGTGTCAACGGCAGTCCAGCCTGTGTCCAGTCTGTGTAAACGGCAGTCCAGACTGTGTCCAGTCTGTGTAAACGGCAGTCCAGACTGTGTAAACGGCAGTCCAGACTGTGTCCAGACTGTGTAAACGGCAGTCCAGACTGTGTCCAGACTGTGTCCAGACTGTGTAAACGGCAGTCCAGACTGTGTAAACGGCAGTCCAGACTGTGTAAACTGAAGACATACAAACGCTGTTATCTGTTACCTGGCTGTGTGTTGGGGTAAAGGTCACCGTCTCTCCAGACAGTCTTGGAGCCGAAGGGGATGAACCGGATCCTGCCGGCTGAGGATTGAAGCTCTCTACTGGGGCCTGGCAGAAGGACTCAGGGGCCTTCTGGGGTCGTGGTGTGGAGGGCTGCTGAGAGTAGGGATCGGTGCCCTGCTGATTCCCTGGTGATCGAGGCAAGCGCTCTGTGACAGAGGGGCGGGGCGTCCCTGGGTTGGAGGCATAGGGGTCAAGGGTTGGGTGGGAGGGGGACGGCCGACGGCTGGCAGACTGCTGGTTATACTGGTCCAGTCTCAGCACAGGCGGTGTGTTGAGGTACGTGGGGTCAGACTGTGTATGTGGTGTACCGGGGGTATGAGGGTTACTGTAGGGGTCAGGTGAGGGCCGGGAGGTCATAGGTGACTGCTGTGTAAAGGGGTCAGTGATCTGCTGGCTACAGTCAGGCCTAGGGGTGCCGGGTGTCTGGGAGTAGGGGCTGCGATGGGGGGAGCCCAGCCCCGACAGTGGACTAGAGGGGAAGGGAATGTCCTGGGTCTGAGGTAGGGCATAGCCCAGATCTGTGGGTCTAGCTGGGTCCCTCCTTGCTCCTCCTCCTGTGCTGCTAAATACCTCCGGCTGAGGCTGGTGGTTCGGGGGCATGGGAGCTTTAAAAACCCCACCCTGAACCAGTTCACCAGGCCGACCATAGAGTTCAGACGCCGCCACATGAACGTTACTGCTGTTATGAGGAGTCCGCTGGAAGGTCTCAGCGGCTCTGGCGCCAACATGTCTGGTCAAATGGTCCGGGGCCGAGACCGAGGGGGGGCTCATCATAGGTGCTCTGCTCTGCTGCAGACCTGGGGAAAGAAAACAAGGAGGAGGAGGTCACTAGAAGGAGAAAACAAGGAAGAGGAGGTCACTAGAAGGAGAAAACAAGGAGGAGGAGGTCACTAGAAGGAGAAAACAAGGAGGAGGAGGTCACTAGAAGGAGAAAACAAGGAGGAGGAGGTCACTAGAAGGAGAAAACAAGGAAAAGATGGTTCCTGGGAGTTACCTGGTTGTGGTCCAATGGTTCTGGAGACGTCGGAGATTTTGGAGTCTGGGGATGGTGCAGGGGAACCAAAGGCATCATGGGCTGGGGAGGCATTTAGGGAGTTGCGCCGCTGCTGCTGGGGGGCTGGAGGGCCACCAGCCTGGGAGAATGCGGGGCGAGGAGTTCCTGCTACTGTACTATAGGGATCCCAGGGCGAGGAGGGGCGGGAGGAGGGCGGGGAGAACATCTGGGGGGAGGAAGGAGGCTGATGGAGAGGGGAGGAGGAGTGGGGGGAGTGAGGGAGAGAGGAGAATCCGGAGGGGGGAGGGGCTTGCGGTCTGAGGAAGACGTCGTCAACAAATCCTGAACTCTGGCCCCCCTGCAGGAGGTGCTGCTGTCTGGATTGACCTTCCCTGGATGCTGGTGGATGGAGGGGGGAGCCGCTGCCCCCAGTAGATGTCATGGGGCCCCGGCCGCCGGGCTCAGGGGAAAGCTGGCCGGCGAGGCGCTGGCCGGCTAACAGCTGCTGCTGCTGCCTCTGCTGCAGTAGCTGCTCGTTCTTGACTTGCTCCAACTTCTGCGTGGCTTCGATCCTCGCCAGCTGCTTACTCTTCTGACGCATTTGCTAAGAGAGAAACCAAAACCCGGAACAGAGAAACGCAGGGAGACAGAAACAGAGTAACAGACGTCAGAGAGATGACTGGTCACTACAGGTAGAGTTAAAAACATGATGACATGGCAGCTAGTAATGCTCGCTTTCCCTCGCTCTCTCTCTCTCTCTCTCTCTTAGTAAATGTGGGATCAGTGATGAATGGTGGAGTTTACAGCGTGCGGGGGGGGGGGGGGGGGGGGGGGGGGGCAGCAGAAACCACATGACTGAAACAATTCCACTGTTAGATGCATTAAATGCACAGGAGGATTAAACGTGTTTGTTATCAGACTAATGTGTTGCATCATAACTCTCAGACTGTTTTAGTGCTCCTGTGGTTCTGGTGCTGTTGGGATGGTAGAGGGTTTGGGGGGGGGCATTACAGTCACGTATAGTTTGAGCTGATCATTAGTCCTCCCTGCTGACTAGTCTTTCCTGTCTGTCTCTCACCTGGTTAATCACACCTGCAGTGATACCTGCTCACAGTGAATGCGACGCTGCTGCCGTCCGTCAGCACACATAGCAACACACCAGACACTGGTCCTGCTCTCAGACCGGGACACATCTTGGACTTTCTGCAACATGGTCTCAGAGCTCAGGTGCTGTCTGTTGGATCACCTGCTTGTATTGATTCCATAATCTGTCCTCTAGCGCCACCCTCGGGGCAAACCCCGTCCATTACTCATTTTAAAATGTCAGCACAGACACAGTTGCTGCTGTTGTTAGATGTTGTCTTTTAATATACTGGACCGGCCTATAAAAACAGAAGTTCACTCTTTGGTTGAACGGTTTATAACTCACAGACATAACAGCCATGTGTTTCACAACACTAAAGTCTGGCTCTGTCCCCTTTTATCTGTATGATGAGGAAAGAAAGGTGACTGAGCAGGTGTATCCAGTTGACCCTGAGACCAGAACACTCTGAGAGCTGTTCTCAGGTCAGTGTGAGGTGGATGCTGAAGGACGGCAGCAGAGTGACATTCAGAACGAGGCAGCATCCCTTCAGAATAAAATCAGTCAGTTCTGAGACAGACTGAGGCCCCGGACACCGACTCTGGGTCAACTCCACTCCAGCGCTCTCAAACTGAAGCAATTGTTTTGTCAGTGTTACTGCAGTCAGATCACCCACCCCAGTGTTTCCACAACCCATGTTCAAATGTAAACATTGGCCCAGAGAAGAAGACCGGGACCAATCCCGGGTCCACGTGTCTGAAATCCTCTTTGGTCCGGGAGCACCGGCTCGGTATCACCACAACACTTCAAGTTCCCAGTGTTTCTGTCCTGGAGGTCAGTCTACTGATCTTGGCTAAGTATCTGCTGCCCAGCTGCTGCCCAGCTGGTCAGTAGCTGCTGCCCAGCTGCTGACCAGCTGCTGACCAGCTGTAGCTGCTAAGTAGCTGCAGACCAGCTGCTGACCAGCTGCTAAGTAGCTGCAGACCAGCTGCTGACCAGCTGCTAAGTAGCTGCAGACCAGCTGCTAAGTAGCTGCAGACCAGCTGCTGACCAGCTGCTGACCAGCTGCTGACCAGCTGCTAAGTAGCTGCAGACCAGCTGCTAAGTAGCTGCAGACCAGCTGCTAAGTAGCTGCTAAGTAGCTGCTAAGTAGCTGCTAAGTAGCTGCTAAGTAGCTGCTAAGTAGCTGCTGACCAGCTGCTAAGTAGCTGCTGACCAGCTGCTAAGTAGCTGCTGACCAGCTGCTGACCAGCTGCTAAGTAGCTGCTGACCAGCTGCAGACCAGCTGCTAAGTAGCTGCAGACCAGCTGCTAAGTAGCTGCTAACTAGCTGCTAAGTAGCTGCTGACCAGCTGCTAAGTAGCTGCTGACCAGCTGCTAAGTAGCTGCTGACCAGCTGCTAGACCAGCTGCTAAGTAGCTGCTGACCAGCTGCTAAGTAGCTGCTGACCAGCTGCTGACCAGCTGCTAAGTAGCTGCTAAGTAGCTGCTAAGTAGCTGCTAAGTAGCTGCTGACCAGCTGCTAAGTAGCTGCTGACCAGCTGCTAAGTAGCTGCTAAGTAGCTGCTAAGTAGCTGCTAAGTAGCTGCTGACCAGCTGCTAAGTAGCTGCTAAGTAGCTGCTGACCAGCTGCTAAGTAGCTGCTAAGTAGCTGCTGACCAGCTGCTAAGTAGCTGCTGACCAGCTGCTAAGTAGCTGCTAAGTAGCTGCTGACCAGCTGCTGAGTAGCTGCTAAGTAGCTGCTAAGTAGCTGCTGACCAGCTGCTAAGTAGCTGCTAAGTAGCTGCTAAGTAGCTGCTAACCAGCTGCTGACCAGCTGCTGACCAGCTGCTGACCAGCTGCTAAGTAGCTGCTGACCAGCTGCTAAGTAGCTGCT
>NC_060150.1:49226666-49232316 GCF_021292245.1 Micropterus dolomieu | reverse complement strand
AGCTGCTAAGTAGCTGCTGACCAGCTGCTAAGTAGCTGCTAAGTAGCTGCTAAGTAGCTGCTAAGTAGCTGCTGACCAGCTGCTAAGTAGCTGCTGACCAGCTGCTGAGTAGCTGCTGAGTAGCTGCTAAGTAGCTGCTAAGTAGCTGCTGACCAGCTGCTAAGTAGCTGCTAAGTAGCTGCTAACCAGCTGCTGACCAGCTGCTGACCAGCTGCTGACCAGCTGCTGAGCAGCTGCTAAGTAGCTGCTGACCAGCTGCTAAGTAGCTGCTAAGTAGCTGCTAAGTAGCTGCTAAGTAGCTGCTAAGTAGCTGCTGACTAGCTGCTGACCAGCTGCTGAGTAGCTGCTGAGTAGCTGCTAAGTAGCTGCTAAGTAGCTGCTGACCAGCTGCTAAGTAGCTGCTAAGTAGCTGCTAAGTAGCTGCTAACCAGCTGCTGACCAGCTGCTGACCAGCTGCTAAGTAGCTGCTGACCAGCTGCTAAGTAGCTGCTGACCAGCTGCTAAGTAGCTGCTGACCAGCTGCTAAGTAGCTGCTAAGTAGCTGCTGACCAGCTGCTGAGTAGCTGCTGAGTAGCTGCTAAGTAGCTGCTAAGTAGCTGCTGACCAGCTGCTAAGTAGCTGCTAAGTAGCTGCTAAGTAGCTGCTAACCAGCTGCTGACCAGCTGCTGACCAGCTGCTGACCAGCTGCTGACCAGCTGCTAAGTAGCTGCTGACCAGCTGCTGAGTAGCTGCTGAGTAGCTGCTGACCAGCTGCTGACCAGCTGCTGACCAGCTGCTGACCAGCTGGTGACCAGCTGCTGACCAGCTGGTGACCAGCTGCTGACCAGCTGGTGACCAGCTGCTGACCAGCTGCTGACCAGCTGCTAAGTAGCTGCTGACCAGCTGCTGACCAGCTGCTGAGTAGCTGCTGAGTAGCTGCTGAGTAGCTGCTGAGTAGCTGCTGAGTAGCTGCTGACCAGCTGCTGACCAGCTGCTGACCAGCTGCTAAGTAGCTGCTAAGTAGCTGCTGACCAGCTGCTGACCAGCTGCTGACTCCAGGGGGTCGGAGTGAAGACTGAAGAGTGTGTGGACCAGCACAGGAGTGACCCAGGACATGAAGAGGATTTCAGAGGGTCGTGGATCCAGGAAGTCCGCCTAGAACGTGTTCGCCTTGAGATCTTACCAGAGCCTCTTTGCCACCTCCTGCTACAGATGCCTGGTAGGGACAATCTTTATCTGTTGGTGATTTTAGGGCTTTGCTTTGGGGGAGATTTTCCTGCCTCTTCTTACCGGCTCCCCATCTGTCATTTACCTCTCCCTTTTCAATGACAGTTACATCAGAGACATTAGTTGGAGTGAGCGGGCTCGGCAGGACACACACATCACATCTTCATCACTCATCTTCATCAATGACACAACAGCTAGGTACAGTCCCCCCCCCCACTAAGAGTCACCTGACCCCGCCTCTCGGCCTGTCTCTGCAGCCCCCTGACATGCAGCCTGGTGGTTAACATGGTTACTACTCAGAGAGGGAAACCAGCGCCGTCCTGCCGCCGTGATCGGAGAGAACTTTATTCATTATCGCTGCACTTTGCTCTAAAGCTTCTGTTCAAACAGACTAGATTAGAAGAACATGAACCCAGACAAGATGAACGAGTCCTGCTAACAGCTAACTGCTATTTTAGCCTCTGACTAAGGTTGTAGATTAATTCATCACTTAATTTACTATAAACACTAATTTATGAAATGGCACATGGACACAGAAACATTTCATCAATATAAACTAGTAAATTTAGTAAAACTTCATTCGATGCCATTCAAGCAACCCTTTTAGCAAAAAGTTACTAATTTCAGGTGTATGTGGGCGTGTCTTGGTTAAATCGTGCCGTTTGCGGCAGGAGTCTGGTGCTGCTTTCTCTCTCTGGTTCTACTTCATGGGGGGGATGATGTGTTAAAGACAAACACAGTGAAACTCTGCTCACCTGTCTGAACTTCCACTCCTGCTCCTGTTCAGTCTCTTTGGGCCTCAGCGGGTCCTTGAACGTCCCATCCGCCTCCATGGAAGCGGGGTCATAAGGCCCGGGCGGTGGCGGCGGCGGCGGCGGCTGCTGCTGCTGCAGTTGCGGCGGCTGCTGCTGCTGCTGTGAGGGCTGCTGGCGTTTCAGCGGGTCGTTGGACAGCTGCACCTTGCTGATGCGCTGAGCCGCTCGGTTATCTCGAGCTTTTTGCTGCCGGAGAGAAAACAGACTCAACAAACACGAGGCCTCCTCTAAAAAGGTTTTTCCAGGGTCTGAGGAGACCGAACAATCCGGCTGTCTGCAGCAGATCATCACTCAGACAACTAGTTAGAAATGTCTCATGAATCTAGATACCAATAAGGTGACTGATCACAGACTGAAGGTTTGCCTCCTTTCTTTGTCAATAAATGATCAGCTAGGGGAGGGGCTTGTGAGGTTCCCCATGGACTTATCTTAGGGCAGTGGTCGGCAACAGACGGCCCCCGGGCCAGAACCGGCCCGCCAGCAATAATATCTGGCCCGCTTTGATGGCAGAAAAATAAAAACGAAATAAATTGATAGTGGCTGGTTCTGAAACAGATCTCAGTCATGACAGATACAGTTACTCACATAGTCACTTCCTCTTGAGCGATCATGCCTCCAAAATAAGAGAGCGAGCATGTATTGTGAGCATGTGCAAAAGTGTCCTTATAATCCATTTGTTTAACAAGAGAAGGACAAAGAGTCTGCTGGATGTTGAGATCTGCACTCTACCGAGTATCTCAGGGTCTGAAATATTTTGACTTTGTTCTGGCCCGCCATGTAACGGCTTGAAATAAATTTGGGAAGATGCCAGACTTATTTGCCGACCCGTCTAAGGGCCTCTGCTTTTCATCATTAATGCGCCCCCCCCTGGTGGTGAAGAGGAGGTACTTACAGACCAACTTGTTCTCTGTTGAGTCCTAAGTTGTTTGCTTATCTCTGATTTACTTGTGTAAGAGTTTAATTTTTTAAGTTTGAATGTACTGGTCGTATTTTACAGGACTTTCTTTGTTAAGCTCTTTGATTGAAAGTGCTCTATAAATAAATGTTTTATTATTTTAACTGTACTTCTCCTGCTGACACAGGACCAACTGATGTTCTTTCAGAAGGACTTCAGATACTGAAGGTCACCAAATGAATCATCTTAAAATAGCCTTTGAGCTGCGTGTTCTCGACCAATAGCAGGCCGTCCTGACTGAGCTGACCTTTGAGTGGACGGAGAGCCCGACAAGGAGGAGGCTTTTATTGGAGCTCCTCCACAACAGAGAGCTGGTTTACACACAGTTAGGAGGCTCATTACCCCGTCACTTTCTGATGGGTCACGACCCAAAAACATTACACATGAAGAGAATAATCAGCGGAGGGAACTCACCACGAAGGGCGCCCTGTCCTGAGAGCTGGCCTTCCTCCACAGCTTGGCGATCTGCTTCACCCTGGTGGACCAGTCTGACACACACACAGTAAAGATTCAGAAACAGGAAGAGCTTTTATCAGCAGCCACATTTGGTTTCTAGATGACGACAGAGATCTGAGCTCACATACAGCTCACGACATCTACTACCTATCAGTATATAAATATATGTGTGTGTGTGTACCACTGTACTGCTGGTATATAAATATATGTGTATACCACTGTACTGCTGGTATATAAATATATGTGTGTACCGGGGTACTGCTGGTATATAAATGTGTGTGTGTGTACCACTGTACTGCTGGTATATAAATGTGTGTGTGTGTACCAGGGTACTGCTGGTATATAAATGTGTGTGTGTGTACCAGGGTACTGCTGGTATATAAATGTGTGTGTGTGTACCACTGTACTGCTGGTATATAAATGTGTGTGTGTACCGGGGTACTGCTGGTATATAAATGTGTGTGTGTGTACCGGGGTACTGCTGGTATATAAATGTGTGTGTGTGTACCACTGTACTGCTGGTATATAAATGTGTGTGTGTGTACCACTGTACTGCTGGTATATAAATGTGTGTGTGTACCGGGGTACTGCTGGTATATAAATGTGTGTGTACCGGGGTACTGCTGGTATATAAATATATGTGTGTACCGGGGTACTGCTGGTATATAAATGTGTGTGTGTGTACCACTGTACTGCTGGTATATAAATATATTTGTGTACCACTGTACTGCTGGTATATAAATATATGTGTGTACCACTGTACTGCTGGTATATAAATATATGTGTGTACCGGGGTACTGCTGGTATATAAATGTGTGTGTGTGTACCACTGTACTGCTGGTATATAAATGTGTGTGTGTGTACCACTGTACTGCTGGTATATAAATGTGTGTGTGTGTACCAGGGTACTGCTGGTATATAAATGTGTGTGTGTGTACCACTGTACTGCTGGTATATAAATGTGTGTGTGTGTACCGGGGTACTGCTGGTATATAAATGTGTGTGTGTGTGTACCGGGGTACTGCTGGTATATAAATGTGTGTGTGTACCGGGGTACTGCTGGTATATAAATGTGTGTGTGTGTACCACTGTACTGCTGGTATATAAATATATTTGTGTACCACTGTACTGCTGGTATATAAATATATGTGTGTACCGGGGTACTGCTGGAATATAAATGTGTGTGTGTGTACCACTGTACTGCTGGTATATAAATATATGTGTGTACCAGGGTACTGCTGGTATATAAATGTGTGTGTGTGTACCACTGTACTGCTGGTATATAAATATATGTGTGTACCGGGGTACTGCTCTCTCAGCTGGGGGAAGTTGGTGTTGCAGTAGAGGACAGGGGCGACGGTGGCCATCTCCCCCAGAATCTCTTCCTTCTCCCACTTCAGCATGCTCCTCTGAGCCGTCGACATCCCGTCCTGCTCACCCTCTGCGGCCGAACCCTGAGTGGAAGAGGCCGGCCCGGGGGCGGGGCCCGGGAGCGGCGCGGGGGCGGGGCACTCGGGAAGGGGCATCCCAAAGCCCACAGGACCCTGAACACCGCTGGGCATCATGGGAGCGTTTGGAAAGTGAGGATTAGCTCCCATCAGGCCGTTCATCAGAGGAAGACGAGGAAACGCAGCTGGTGGAGACGTTTAAGTAGAATAATTAATAACCATCATCTTGTCGCGTCGAGTCCTGTCACACTAAACTGTTTCTACCATGTAAAAGCTAAAGTAAACTGAATCCGTTTGGCTTCAGTATGGCTGGACGACAGAAATGTTCTCACCATAAAACATTTCATATCGTTCCATGTCGATATTTATCAGGACCAAAGTGAAATTTCTTTTGGTTTGAAGTCCGATTTTTGCTCCTGAGTGAAAGTTGAAGAAGGGGGTGTGACAAGATCTCGCCAGATTAAACACCCTCTCGTCAGAAACAAATGTAAAAGACTTGATGATGCGACACCGCTGTACGCTGTGATAGTACCAGCTCTCGCGCTGCGAGTCCACACGGTTTGTGACGGCGTGGTAACGCAGCTGATAAGAGTTTTACAGTATAAACATGTAAAAACTGAACTTAACTCAAGTTAACATGTGATGATCTGCAGAGAGATTTCAGTTAGTTACAGTTTCCACGTCCCAAACTGTGTCTGAACGCATCATGTTTCTGTTGGACCCTGAGTAGTGTCTGACAGGTACAGCTGTGTGTGTGTGTGTGTGTGTGT
>NC_060150.1:49219350-49226566 GCF_021292245.1 Micropterus dolomieu | reverse complement strand
TGGTATATAAATGTGTGTGTGTGTACCAGGGTACTGCTGGTATATAAATGTGTGTGTGTGTACCACTGTACTGCTGGTATATAAATGTGTGTGTGTGTACCAGGGTACTGCTGGTATATAAATGTGTGTGTGTACCGGGGTACTGCTGGTATATAAATGTGTGTGTGTGTAGCGGGGTACTGCTGGTATATAAATGTGTGTGTACCAGGGTACTGCTGGTATATAAATATATGTGTGTACCGGGGTACTGCTGGTATATAAATGTGTGTGTGTGTACCACTGTACTGCTGGTATATAAATATATTTGTGTACCACTGTACTGCTGGTATATAAATATATTTGTGTACCACTGTACTGCTGGTATATAAATATATGTGTGTACCGGGGTACTGCTGGTATATAAATATATGTGTGTACCGGGGTACTGCTGGTATATAAATGTGTGTGTGTGTACCACTGTACTGCTGGTATATAAATATATTTGTGTACCACTGTACTGCTGGTATATAAATATATGTGTGTACCGGGGTACTGCTGGAATATAAATGTGTGTGTGTGTACCACTGTACTGCTGGTATATAAATATGTGTGTGTGTACCACTGTACTGCTGGTATATAAATATATGTGTGTACCAGGGTACTGCTGGTATATAAATGTGTGTGTGTGTACCACTGTACTGCTGGTATATAAATATATGTGTGTACCGGGGTACTGCTCTCTCAGCTGGGGGAAGTTGGTGTTGCAGTAGAGGACAGGGGCGACGGTGGCCATCTCCCCCAGAATCTCTTCCTTCTCCCACTTCAGCATGCTCCTCTGAGCCGTCGACATCCCGTCCTGCTCACCCTCTGCGGCCGAACCCTGAGTGGAAGAGGCCGGCCCGGGGGCGGGGCCCGGGAGCGGCGCGGGGGCGGGGCACTCGGGAAGGGGCATCCCAAAGCCCACAGGACCCTGAACACCGCTGGGCATCATGGGAGCGTTTGGAAAGTGAGGATTAGCTCCCATCAGGCCGTTCATCAGAGGAAGACGAGGAAACGCAGCTGGTGGAGACGTTTAAGTAGAATAATTAATAACCATCATCTTGTCGCGTCGAGTCCTGTCACACTAAACTGTTTCTACCATGTAAAAGCTAAAGTAAACTGAATCCGTTTGGCTTCAGTATGGCTGGACGACAGAAATGTTCTCACCATAAAACATTTCATATCGTTCCATGTCGATATTTATCAGGACCAAAGTGAAATTTCTTTTGGTTTGAAGTCCGATTTTTGCTCCTGAGTGAAAGTTGAAGAAGGGGGTGTGACAAGATCTCGCCAGATTAAACACCCTCTCGTCAGAAACAAATGTAAAAGACTTGATGATGCGACACCGCTGTACGCTGTGATAGTACCAGCTCTCGCGCTGCGAGTCCACACGGTTTGTGACGGCGTGGTAACGCAGCTGATAAGAGTTTTACAGTATAAACATGTAAAAACTGAACTTAACTCAAGTTAACATGTGATGATCTGCAGAGAGATTTCAGTTAGTTACAGTTTCCACGTCCCAAACTGTGTCTGAACGCATCATGTTTCTGTTGGACCCTGAGTAGTGTCTGACAGGTACAGCTGTGTGTGTGTGTGTGTGTGTGTACCTGTGTGCTGTGTGCTTGTTTTGCTCCCGGCCGCAGGGTGTGTGTGCTGGCTCTGCTCTGATTGGCTGTTTGGACTGAGAACAGCAGTGAACACCTCCTCCACGTCCTTCCCCTCCAGCTCTGCACACACAGACACACAAACCACAGAGGAGTTCAGATCCACGTCTGAGACGTCACAGATGTTAGCGTCAGCGCTCTGACCGTTTTCTACCACATCGACATTAAGCTGCTGTCAGCGCCTTTACACTTCCTGTAGACCTTTCACATTAAACGACTCCCAACAACAAGCAGTCTGGAAGAGTTTTAATGTGAAAACTTCAGAGGGGCTGCTATTTTTAGAGGTCAAGAAAACAGTTTTTATTATCCTACATCTACGTGTGACACAATGACGCCCGTCTGTCACTCAGACTAGGAACACACATCAGCTGCTTACATCGTCTTCGCAGGTCTTTAGACCGCAGTGGAAACGCACTCAACAACAAGCTGAAGGAACCTTTTAGTCCACGAGCTAAAACGCAGCTTTAAACTGAATAGACAGTAACAGGGAGTGAGTCGGTGGGTCTTACCTGGGATCTTGTAGAGTTTGCTGAGGATGGCACCTGAAGAACAACAACACATGATCAGATCACAATAAACTGACTCTCTCCTGCAGTACAAACTGCTCTACCACTGATCTTTGGCTGACGGAGAACGGGAACGCGGTCCCTGTCACTCACCGTCAGTGACCATCTTGTCGAGCTCAGGACTCAAGATGGCGTCCAGAGGCTCCTCCTGCACCGCCCTCAGGCCACGCCCACCACTTCCGATCAAAGAGCTGTTGTTCGCCCTGGAGCTGATGTCCAGACCGGCTGAGAGAGACAGAGAGACGGGGATTAAACACTGACAGGAAGCTGCAGGAGGAGAAGAAGCAGCAGCCCGTTATCTGGAGGAGGAGAAGAAGAAGAAGGAGAAGAAGAAGGAGAAGGAGAAGGAGGAGAAGGAGGAGAAGAAGAAGAAGAAGAAGCAGCAGCCCGTTATCTGGAGGAGAAGAAGAAGAAGCAGCAGCCCGTTATCTGGAGGAGAAGAAGAAGAAGAAGCAGCAGCCCGTTATCTGGAGGAGAAGAAGAAGAAGAAGAAGCAGCAGCAGCAGCCCGTTATCTGGAGGAGAAGAAGAAGAAGAAGAAGAAGAAGAAGAAGAAGCAGCAGCAGCAGCCCGTTATCTGGAGAAGAAGAAGAAGAAGCAGCAGCAGCAGCAGCCCGTTATCTGGAGAAGAAGAAGAAGAAGAAGAAGCAGCAGCAGCCCGTTATCTGGAGAAGAAGAAGAAGAAGAAGAAGCAGCAGCAGTCCGTTATCTGGAGAAGAAGAAGAAGAAGAAGAAGAAGAAGAAGAAGCAGCAGCAGTCCGTTATCTGGAGAAGAAGAAGAAGAAGAAGCAGCAGCAGTCCGTTATCTGGAGAAGAAGAAGAAGAAGAAGCAGCAGCAGTCCGTTATCTGGAGAAGAAGAAGAAGAAGAAGAAGACGAAGACGAAGACGAAGACGAAGAAGACTTCCTGTGGAGTCTTACCAAACGGAGACGGGGAGCGCTCCACCTGGAACTGACCTGAAAACAGAGAAACAACTTTAAACTCCATCAGGGCATCAGGGCTCTTCTTCGTTGGTTTCATCATCCAGTGGTCCTCCTGCTTCCTGTCGCGGTGCTGCTGTCCGAATAAAGACTGGACCAACCTTTACTGCATCAGAGACGAGGACACGACAACGAATAACGGGACGCAACGCGACGAGCGTGAACACTGGTGAGGAGGCGGCGGCTGAACAAACGTGTCCTGACAGTGAACATCCATCTCTTCCAGAAAAGGAAGCAGGGAGTTTTCACTGAGGCCGACTTTCGCACGAATTCTCCGCTTCGCTCACGATCATTAACACTCTGCTGTCAAAGGAGATCGTCTCGCTGCAGTTTAAGCCACTTCCTGTCGACACGTGTCAAACACCAGCGCGAGTCGAGCAGAAAAGATTTAAGTTACTTAGTTTCCGCCGATTTTTGGTTAACATGAGCTAAATTAGTAACGTTAATGAGCGGCGCGTCATTACTACCTCCCAGGGTTGGAAGATCGGGAAGGAGCAGAGAGGAAACTGGTGTCCTGTACAGAGATCAGTGTTCAGAGTCTGAAAGCTGAAGGATGGAGCTGTGAGGGAGGGCTGTACCTGAGTGTCCTGTAGCCAGAATGTGAGGGTCAGTGCTGAGAACGTCAGACAGATCCAGCAGGGCTTCCTCCGACACGGCTGATGGTCACAGACACACACGCAGGGTTCACCACGTGCACCGGCACAGACGGAAGATGAACTCGTGCAAATGTGATGAAGAAAATATAAAATAACTCACGCAGCGTTCCCTGCTTCTTGATGGCGTTGGTCGCCAGGGCGCCGACTGGCAGGCCCGTGGGGGAGGGGCCATGTAATCCAGGGGCGGGGCCTTTCAGGTCACTGCCACGCGGTGTCTCCGGCCCCGGCCTCCTGTCCACTTGCCGGCTCCGGTCGAGAAGATCCCGACCGAAAAACGCCTCCTGGAGGGGGGGGGGGGGGGGGGGCGGCCAATCAGAACGCTGGATTTTACTGGGCGAGCTGCGTCTGAGTGTGTGCGTGCGTTACCTGGAGGTAAGAAGGGAAGGCCTCCTCCAGCTTCGTCTTCTTCTTTCGGTATCTCTTCTTCACCTTGTCCATCGTCTGGTCAGCAGGGGGCGCCGTCTCCATGGAAACATCAGCCCCCAGGAGGCCTGTCACGTGACACACACGCAGCTTTAAGTAAAGTAAACCGTGTGTGTATGAGTTTGGTCTCAGTACAGGTTCAGGCGAGCGCCGTCTCACCTCCGTCTCGACCGGGCAGCGTCTCCGTGGAATCTTTTCTACACAGTTTGAGTCTGCTAGGACCGGCCTTCCCTCCACGCTGACGCACCATGAAGCCCCCGATACCTGAGACACAGGTGAGAGACAGGTGAGACACAGGTGGGAGACAGGTGGGAGACAAGGGGAGACACAGGTGAGAGACAGGTGGGAGACACAGGTGGGAGACAAGTGAGAGACAGGTGGGAGACACAGGTGGGAGACACAGGTGAGAGACAGGTGGGAGACACAAGTGGGAGACAGGTGGGAGACACAGGTGGGAGACAGGTGGGAGACAGGTGAGACACAGGTGGGAGACAGGTGAGACACAGGTGGGAGACAGGTGAGACACAGGTGAGAGACAAGTGGGAGACAGGTGAGACACAGGTGGGAGACAAGTGGGAGACAAGTGGGAGACAAGTGGGAGACAAGTGGGAGACAGGTGAGACACAGGTGGGAGACAGGTGAGACACAGGTGGGAGACAAGTGGGAGACAAGTGGGAGACAGGTGAGACACAGGTGAGAGACAGGAGACAGGTGGGAGACAGGTGAGAAGTCTGAGACAGGTGAGAGACAGGTGTGAGACACAGGTGAGAGGTCTGAGACCTGGCCTGTAGGGTTTCCGTTTCCTCTTCTTGTTGGCGTCAGTGGCCTCGAGCTCCTTGGTGACATCATCGTCGTGGGCGTGGTCTCGCTCTGGGCTGGAGTCGGATTTCATCTCACACTCCAACTCACCTGGAAAAGAGAGACAGGCGGGGGGGTCAACACAGCAGGCCTGTGTGTGTGTGTGTTTCTTTGTTTTGTGTTTGAGTGCGTGACCTCTGACCTCTGCCGTGGTCCTGCTCAGTGGGGAGGTCGGGGTCAGGTGGCGTCTGCAGGACAGACACGCTGTTCTGGTTGATGATCCTCAGCTTCAGTTTGGGTTTACACCTGCGGGGGGGGGGGGACATTAAAACCTCGGGAACGTCTCGGCGAGGAGAACAAGCAGTTTCATGTTTTCTTATTTCACCAGTTAGAATTATAATGACCTTCCCAACATGGCTGCCGAGGGGCGGGGCTTGCCTACATAAGGACTTAAGTAGCGGTTAGTAAAGACACCAGGGGGTTACCTGCGGTACCTGCGCGGGGACGTCAGAGGTTCCACCAGAGACTGCAGGTGAGACAGACCGGACTCTGTGAGACACACGCCGTCCTGAGTGTACGTCTTGGAGTCTGCACAGAGTAGAGACAGGGTTTAAATATTTACTGTGGTTACATTTAATGATTCCTCTGTGTGCTTCTGGATCAAACTGGCTGAAGGTTCAGACACTGGATCTGTTCCTCAAACTAAGCGCTCGAGCTGCACAGTTTGTTCACACACTGACCGGGTTCTCTGGTCCTGGAGACGATCTGGGCCATGTAGGGAGACTCAAAACTGTCCGACCTCCCTGAAACAGACACACCACAGTCACGGTAAGATCGGTTGTCACAATAAAAGGCAGTCCTGATCAGACAGACTTCAAACAGGTCAGCATGAGGCGGGACGATCCTCTCTTTACGGACTCCAGTTAGTGACGCTCAGAATAAATCAAGTCAGCCCCACAGATCTTTGACCAGCAGGTCGTCCATAGCAACGCTCTCCTAATCAGACCGTTAATGGTGACGGGGCCGCAGTGTGACACACGGTGGCGAGCCGGCCCTGTAGCTGACACAGCTAGTACGAGCCGGGCATCGCCGCGGGCAACTGCTGTGAGGGTTTACCGTATGAGCCGCGGCCCTGCGTGCGGCACAGAGAGCAGTCGAAGCCTTCGTCAGCAGCCGCCTCCACCTCATCTTCAGTGGTCAGGCCCTGGCAGACAGCGTGGACCCACCTGCACACAGAGAGAGAGAGTCCGTCTCTTTAAAGACCAGCTGGTCACCGGGAAGGAGACCTCAATCCTGGTTCCTGTGTGACCTCAAGGTTAAGGCGAGTGTTACCTGTCGCACTGCTGACACTGCAGAATGAGGTCGTCCTGCGAGTACGGTCTCTGACAGAGAGGACAGCGGCTCAGGCTGCTACACGGTCCACAGCGACTGTAGTTACTCTGCCAATCACAGTGCAGCCCGGGGGAGGTGGAGCCACACTGGACACACCACACACACCTGAGGACACCATACACACCGTCAGAGAGGACACCACACACACCCCGTCAGAGAGGACACCACACACACGCCGTCAGAGAGGACACCACACACACACCGTCAGAGAGGACACCACACACACCCCGTCAGAGAGGACACCACACACACCCTGAGGACACCATACACACCGTCAGAGAGGACACCACAGACCGTCAGAGAGGACACCACACACACCTGAGGACACCACACACAGACCGTCAGAGAGGACACCACACACACCCCGTCAGAGAGGACACCACACACACCCCGTCAGAGAGGACACCACACACACCCCGTCAGAGAGGACACCACACACACGCCGTCAGAGAGGACACCACACACACGCCGTCAGAGAGGACACCACACACACGCCGTCAGAGAGGACACCACACACACCCCGTCAGAGAGGACACCACACACACGCCGTCAGAGAGGACACCACACACACCCCGTCAGAGAGGACACCACACACACGCCGTCAGAGAGGACACCACACACGCCGTCAGAGAGGACACCACACACACCCCGTCAGAGAGGACACCACACACACCCCGTCAGAGAGGACACCACACACACCCCGTCAGAGAGGACACCACA
>NC_060150.1:49213462-49219250 GCF_021292245.1 Micropterus dolomieu | reverse complement strand
GTCAGAGAGGACACCACACAAACTGTCAGAGAGGACACCACACAAACTGTCAGAGAGGACACCACACACACCGTCAGAGAGGACACCACACACACCTGAGGACACCACACACACCGTCAGAGAGGACACCACACACACCGTCAGAGAGGACACCACACACACCGTCAGAGAGGACACCACACACACCGTCAGAGAGGACACCACACACACACACCGTCAGAGAGGACACCACACACACCGTCAGAGAGGACACCACACACACCGTCAGAGAGGACACCACACACACCGTCAGAGAGGACACCACAGACTGTCAGAGAGGTAGTCAGGTGATTGACAGGCCGACCCACCACTTGCACTTCCAGGCTCCTTTAGGTACTGTATGAAGGGGCGGGTCCAGGCAGTAAGTGTGGTAGCTGATGTCACAGTCGTCACATAGCAACAGTCGTCCGGGGTCACTGGCCTCGCCGCACGCTTCACACACTGTACACTCCAGACAGCGCCAACCTTTGGTCAGGACAACCCGCGTGATCTGTGCAGCAGCAGACAGAGACCAGGTCAGAGTAACAGTAACAGATGTCCTGTTTAAAATCATCTCAAAGACGTTGATCATTATTGATTATCCGGTGATTATTAACTCATACTGACCTTGACGTTAACACAGTAGGGATGGTAACACTGTCCACACTGAGAACAGGCCAACAGTCTGCCTTCAGCTCCCTGACCAAAACTCCCACACACCACACACATGTCCTGCACACAGACACACACAGATGCTCATTTACTGACACAGTGATGGTGAGAGCAGAGTAGCAGCCTACTGACTGAACTGTAGCTCTGAGTATTATCAAACATCTGTTCACATTCACAATGCTGTTGATCACATTTCCTGATTATTTCAATCTCCAGCTGCAGACTTTCATTAAT
This sequence comes from Micropterus dolomieu, assembly GCF_021292245.1. NCBI lineage: Eukaryota > Metazoa > Chordata > Actinopteri > Centrarchiformes > Centrarchidae > Micropterus > Micropterus dolomieu. The sequence goes on along the minus strand of NC_060150.1, from coordinate 49,218,326 downwards.
TTAAACGAAGCTCTGCGGCTGCTGGTGTTCACACAACATTTTAAACTTAACAGCCCAAAGAAAGGGTTCGGTAGAAAAAGAGTTTACGTCGTACGAGCCTGCTATGATGTGATTTTTACCTGCATATTGTGCTTTTAAGTGGGGCTGTGTGAGACTTTAGGCCTGGACACATTTACATATTCAAACCAGCACATGTTCTCTGTGAATCGACCTGCAGGCAGACAGTATGGCCTTGATGTTGGAAGGCTACTGAAGTTTCTTCACGCCAGTCAGTTGCTTCATTTCATTCTTTTATGCTATTTTTTTATTGTTTCTATATGATTTGAAAGTTCAGTGAGTTGATTCAAACTGCACTTTGATCTGTGAGACTATACTGAGACACAGCGCTGCTTTGAGCTAAATGCTAATACCTAGCAGGCATAACGTTTACCTTGTTCCCCATCTTAGCTTAGCTTTTAACCGAATGACTGTAAGAGCTACTGGAATTGATTAATATAAGTTTAAACACACTAAAACCAATATATTTTCCGTTTGAAAATGTTTGCTAACAAATGCATGCAGACGACAACAGCTGGAAAACACTGTAGGGCCACAGGATTACGTTTTCTAAGTGTATGTCTTAGCGTATTTTTTCTAAAACAGTCCCGCCCCTTGGCGGCAGGCGGCTGCTGCTGCATCGCTGCGTATCAGCCGGTAGCTCGACGCAGACGTGTTTTTTTGCTGGTAGATCATGAACTTCCTACTTAAAGCTGGATATCATGATTTTCTGAATTTTATTGGCTACACATAGTGCCAGTCATCGGCACAGTTGCTTGCATTTGGCTCAGCCTACCCACGAAATAATAGGGGCGGCCCTTCCTTACAGCGCGGGCTCTCGTTGGCTATTGTAGGCGGTGAAAGGGACATGTGAGCTCCTATTGGGTCGGATTTGGAGTCACTCGAAATGTCAGAGTTCAGTGGCTAATATGAATACAAGCTATCGTAGTTGTTTACATCAAATCGCCGTTATTACGGTTATGATGACATAAGAGCCATGTTTGCCGGCAAATATGAAACGATACCGCAGCCGTCCCTGGGGATTTACTGATGGAATAATGTGTTTTGGACTAAATATTTTTAGTGGATTTGATCATCTGGACCTTTGACAACGTAACAAGACCGTTTTTGTTGGAATATAATCGATCGGTGGATTAAGTTACTGTGAGGCTTCACAGGGGAGTCGCGTCACTTTTGATTGTACTGGTTGGTCTGACAGAGGCGCTGATTGGACCTGCTGTGGTGACTGTATCTTGAAATGCTTTGCATTAGTCGAATCAGGGGATTTTAGCTTTCAAACGGTGGATCATATAAGTATGAAGTTAACATAGCAGCTGTGTGCACATACCAAAAGCTGCCGCCAGGACCTGACGTTGGAATGTTAAGAGGTTAAGCATGCTAACATTTGCCATTAGCAGTCAACACAGCGTACAGCTGAGGCTGCTGGGAGTCTGGAAGTCTGTCATGTCTCACGTTTAGAAAAGAAAAGGCCTAAAGGAAGAGGGTCGTCTTCTGGATCTGGGACGAAACTGTCCCTTCAGGACTGATGAACCTAAACTCAGGGTTGGTTTTAAGTACGTTATTAAACTGAGCTCTGACACTCAGGTTATCATACTGACTCTAGAATCAAATGATTTTAAATGGGACTCTGGTGGGTGGAGGTGCACCTGTTTGAGGGTGTAGTGGTCGGAGGTGGAGAACATCACCACCGTGTTGTGCATTGAGCTCTCCTCCTCCTCCTTTGGCTGGAACGGCTCCACGTACACACCGCACTGACGGAGACAGAAATCAATACCTTCTACATCCTCTATCGATCAGCTGAGTAACAAAGTACAAAAGTGTTTGTGTTCTTACTCCAGGTAACACGGTCACAGTGTCCTGAGTCTTCAGCCGGCTCCTTCCTCTCCCTCCTCTTCCTCCAAGACCTCCTCCTCTGGACCTCCTCCTTCCTGGAAACCCTGAACCACGACCCTGAGGGGGGAGGAAGAAAGAGGGGGTATGGAAAGGGAGAGGGAGGATGAGGTGTATCAAGTAGAGAAGGGGGAGAATGAAGTAGTAAGAGGAGGAGCGAGGAGAGGTGGAGGAGGAAAAAACGGGGAGTAACATCAAACCATGACCTCACTGTGTTACTGACCGGGCGTACTTCACAAACATCACTGACAACGGCAGGGTTCCCTCACCGACCTGGCATTTAAGAACTTCCAGGTTTATTTCCCGGTCAAATGTAAGGACACTTCCTGTTCCGTCCGTCAGCCCAGATCGAGCTGCTACATTTTAATGTTTACTTGTGTTTACTTTAAATGTGTTCAAAGGTTAAAAGTATTTTTCTCCAATCCACTAACTTTCCAGGCCTGTGGGAACCCTTTAATCAGGAGCCTCCCTGCGCTGCCACCAGAAATCAGCTCTCTACGGTTAAACTGGAGCCCGGCCATCAAACCCCGACTTCACCCTCGATAAATCTAATAAACACTTTGCCCTGTAGTAAATCAGACCCTGCAGCGCTCTTCTGCAAGGTTAGGCCCTGCCCACCACACTCACACTGTAATAAGCAACGCACAGTGAGCAGCCGGTAAAACCCCTGACCTGACGTCAGATCTGCACCACCTTCACACCCCAGAGGGGTGGATGCACACAGACAGGCAGACTGGAAGTTAGGGTGCACTTGTTTTTTACATCGTTACATCCCAGAGGGGTGGGATGGGGGGGGGTGAGTTAACACAGTTAGTAAGCTGATGGTTAGTTAGGGTGTGCTTCTTTACCACTCTCATGCTCCAGAGGGGGGAGTCCGGAGGACGGGGCTTAGGGCTGTCCCACCCTCCCTCCCCCGTGGAATCCTGGGAGGACGAGGGGGGGCTCACCGCCCTGCGATTACTCCACCACGAACCCTGAGTCAGGGGGGAGGAAGAGGAGGAGGAGAGGAAGGCGGATGAGAGAAGAGGTGGGAGGAAGGGGGGACAAAATGCAGTAACATAAATGCAACAGCCACGAAACAAAAAGTCAAACTGAAAAAATTAATCAGGCAAGAAAACAAAGTCAAAAAGAGACGATGTTACTATGACAACAACATGCAACCAGTCAGGAGACAGTCATATTGGGAGCTAAAGAGATCGTGATGCTAACAGAACGTTATGAACAAGCTGAAACCAATTCTAAGTGTACGTAGCAGCCTAGCTAGCTCGTATCTGATTGTCTGTGTCACCTATCTGCTGTTAATGAGGAGGCGTTCATCAGAAAACTGCTTTACAAATACTTATACATATATTCTTTATTCTAGGATTCTATTTATTTCTAAGATTAATATGAAGCCCAAATCAGCGCGGACATAGAGCCACTGATCCAGAGATAATCCAGTTTTGATGAGGCTATAACACAAACATTCAAACAAACAGCTTCATGCAATGATGAGTGTGAACTCAACATGCTGCAGTAAAGAAAGAATGGATGCAGCATCAGTGAATGACAGGTGAGAAAGAAGAGGAAGACTAGTGTGTTGGTTCCTCTAACACACAGATCCTGAGGTGGCTGATGGAACAGAGGAAAGAGGACTGACGGACCTGAACCAACTTTAACAAAATGTAATTCAGACAACTTCTTCGAATATATTTGACAAAGTAAAAAAAAAAATAAAAATAAAAGATGCTTAAATCAATCTAAAGAAACACTCAGAAACTTTGTTGTCATTGATTTATGAGTTACTTCAAGCATTTTCTCAGTTCAGCTTGTTGCTCACAGTCTTGAGTGACGGGATAAACACGTTAAATAAGCTTCATATTTGGACAGAAGAAATGATTAACGTGCGGAGCCAGAAACAAACCTGCAGACCAACTGGTTATGAAACAATCAATAGTTGCAGCCCTAGCTTGAGAAAGTGTCAATTGGCGGACTGCAAGCCAGATCTCAGGTTCCTTAGAAAAGCATTCCCAAAATATCTAAAAAAAACATAACGTCCAGACTTTGGAATTAGCTTTGTTTTCATTGGGACAAAGTCAGGCAGAAATATTCATCTGAACACTGACGACTACAGAAAGAGATGAGCTGTTTGACGATTGAACAATTAACCGATTAATAAAATTAGATCTATAAATAAATCCATGGTTAGTTTCAGTCCCGGTGCCGCTCATCTCCATCACATGTTGTAAGCTGGGGTTAAAGCCAGCAGGATGACAGCACAAAGGTTCAAACTCACACAGTCCAGAGGTCACCTACCTGTTTGACCCTGGCTCTGCCCGGGGAGAACTTCCTCTTAGAGATGGCTGGTTTCCCCATTCCGATTTTAGGGGTGAGGGGCAGCACAGTGGTGGGAAGTGCCTGTGGCTGGAAACAGAAAATATACAAGGAGAGGTCAGTCACAAGGACGAGATGGTCAGGAGGAGGAGAAAACAACGAGGAAACAGTCACTAGGAGGAAAAAACAAGGAAGAGACTGTGACTAGGTGGAGAAAACAAGGAGGAAACTGTGACTAGGTGGAGAAAACATGGAGAAAACTGTGACTAGGTGGAGAAAACAAGGAGGGAACTGTCACTATTTAGAGAAAACAAGGAGGGAACTGTCACTGTTTAGAGAAAACAAGGAGGGAACTGTCACTGTTTAGAGAAAACAAGGAGGGAACTGTCACTATTTAGAGAAAACAAGGAGGGAACTGTCACTATTTAGAGAAAACAAGGAGGGAACTGTCACTATTTAGAGAAAACAAGGAGGAAACTGTCACTATTTAGAGAAAACAAGGAGGAAACTGTCACTATTTAGAGAAAACAAGGAGGGAACTGTCACTATTTAGAGAAAACAAGGAGGGAACTGTCACTGTTTAGAGAAAACAAGGAGGGAACTG
>NC_060150.1:49209941-49213362 GCF_021292245.1 Micropterus dolomieu | reverse complement strand
TTGATATCAATGCATGCAGCAAAGTTACTTCTGAATTAAAGTTTAAAGTTTATTTATTTTCAGTTAAAGTGATTAAAGTTTGGATCACGGTGAAATGTTTACACATCGCTCACATTAAAGTTAAATTATCCATTTTTGAAAGAAACAAAGAAAGTCTTTGAAGGTAAAAACACTCATTAGGTGAGAATGAGCACAGACAGTTCCACTGCATAACAATGGAGGTCCCCTCTTGGATAGGTAGCTATCGTTTAAGGATCTAAGTCCCCTCTTGGCAATTTCTTTAAAAAGCAAAAAAAAGCAAATTTGAAGTAATATTATGTTAAAAGACAGTAAAAGTAAATTTTGTATTATATTTATTTTACTTCAAAAGGACTGGAAACACAGGTCCACACTTGGCAGTTTACTCCGACGGTGCACTGTTGGATAGGTATGCGTGTGTGTGTGTGTGTGAGTGTGTGTGTGAGTGTGTGTGTGTGTGTGAGTGTGTGTGTGTGTGTGAGTGTGTGTGTGTGAGTGTGTGAGTCTGCTGCCCCCTTCTGGATCAATCATCCACATATTGATTATGGATCAGACTGTAACACCCTCTCTGTGAATATTAACACAGTAAGTTTTTATTCCAGACTCAACGAGAGTATCTCGGTACTTTTATTTGGGTACTACAGTAGTTAAGTCCACGTTTGAGGTAACTGTACTTTTATGCTACTTTATATTTGTTCTCCACTACATGTCAGAGGGGAGTCATTACTGCAAATAGTCAGTTAGTTATATATATATAATAGCAGTAGCCTCTCATTAATATTAATAGTACTTGTAGTACCGAGCTGAAACATTTTAAATCTCTCTCTCCGGTTTAAACCTCTCAGGTTTGAGGGTTTGCTGCTTTTCACAGTTTTATACATTTTTAAATTCATCAGAGCTGTTGAAGATTATTTTTATTGGTGATAAATCTGCTGATTATTTTATTTTAATGTCAGAGAGTCATGAACTCGTCCATCCCAGTTTCCCAGAGTCCTGTGCGTCTCCAGAAGTCTTGTTTTTCCTGACCAGCAGTCCAAAACCCAAAGATATTCAAACAATACAGAACAGTTGTAAAGCTCCACCTGGAGGCTGGAACCAGCACTTTACTGTGTTTGTGTTGACTGGTTATCAGCTGATCAGGAGTTTTACACTGTTGGTCAAACAAAACAAGACTGTTGAAGAGCTTTTTAAAACTATTTCTTTTGTTTCAACATTTCAAAGAGGATAAATCAATGAACTGAACTGATAAAGAAAGTAATCTGCAGCTCTGCTGTTTAAACTTTGTCTACAGTAAACTACATATTTAAAATATATTTGTAGAAACTCAGCAGCATCAACGGTTGTTCCTGTAGTAGAAGTATTATTATTAGTAGTAGCTGATACTCTGCTACAGCACAGACTGATCAATACAACCTCTCAGAGATGGGTCACATGCTGACTGGAGGGTTGTTGTTGTTGTTGTTGTTGCTGTTGTCTTCACCAGGTGGCGGGGCTGAGCTGTGTGTTACAGGTAGAGGTGTTTACAGTTTAAAGGGCCAGTTCACTCAACACAGACGATTAGTGGATCGATACAACAACAATCAGCTGATGTTTAATAATGATAAACTTTACTTTATAAAACACGTTAAAGCAACATTATGTCGCAGATATATTTATCCTAAAATAAATCAACACCAACACGACTCTTCAGCGAGAGTCCTAAACTTTGACTTCCGAGTCCACAACAAGTCATAATGAGCTCTTCACCAACTTTAATACCATTTCATATTTTAAGAGTTCAAAATGAAAACTCTTACAGAATAAAACGTTTACCTGCACACAAAACAAACGGCAGAAGCAGTTTCACACAGCAAATGTTACATCATTTCATTATTTAGCCTATATTTGGACTTGAGGACGTCGTCACACATCAGTTTCTGAATTCAAACATATAAATCACATGTACTGAAGCAGTATGCAGCGTTGCATTGTGGTCCATGGAGGCTGCGTATAAGCTGCTCTCTGGGTATGAACACCTCACCGTGCTGCTTCAGGTACAGGAGAGATGAAATGTGAGCCTTCGTGCTGCCTGATGACCTAACTTCACGTGTTGAGTCCGTGTTTGGGCCCAGAGCCAGATGTTGGGAACCTCCCTCCTCTCAACTCTGGAAACTCTTCTCCACCGGTTCTTGTCTCTGTCTCGTCTCTCAGGTACACAAAGGTCGGCTATGCTGGGAACACAGTTCATCATTCAGACTCTCCTTTGTGTTTTCCTCTCGTGTGGACGCTGTGCTGAAGCAGAGCGGAATAAACTTTCCCTGGGAGGTCGGCCTGGAGGGGGTTATAGTAGAAGAAGAGAAGGCAGAAAGGATGACGTCACCTCTGCAGCATGAGCAAAAGGGACATTTAAAAAAGTTCTGTTGTGAGAACGAGATGAATGTGAAGCAAAGGACACTGGAAGCCACTGGTTCTGGTTCTTGGGGGGCCTTCATAGAAACCGTTTGACTGCCTGACACGTAAACAAGCCATAAAGTAACATGATTTGCCGTCGCTTTAAGACTGATAATCTTTAACTGACTAGCTCAATTTGCTGGTGTTCAAACAGTGCTCTAGTTATAAATGCCAGTAAAACTAAGGACTAATCTGCAGTAATAACATCCCACTTTGCCTAAACACAGCAAACATTAATGACCGTCCTGTTGACATTGTGGAGGACTTTAAATACAACTTGACAGTAGATTGAGTTTTGCAGACTATATCTATAAAAAGGCCATGCAATGATGTATTTGTTGGGAAGTTGAACAGCTTCTCTGTAAGTGAAAATACCCTAGAGTTGGTCTCACGTACAACATATCAACATGGTATGGTTGTCTTGGGGATAGAAATAGGTCCAAATTAGCAAGGATTGTGAAAATGCCTGTGAAAATCATACGTACACCACAGAGACAGCTGAGTGAGATATATACGCTCCACTGCAGACAGAAAGCACAGTGAATTGTGGGGGATCCTTCAAACCCCCTGTTTGCTGAATTTGACAAGCTCCCCTCAGGAAGGCTTTATAGGTTACCCAGGGCAACAATAAACCTTTTAAAAATGATTTTATCCCTCGCGCAATTGCAGAGATAACCAGGCTACTGGAAGCTCCTATTGGTTTCTGTGTTTAAATATACTGGTGGTTTGTGTCCTGTGTTTGATGTTTTTAATGTTTTATAATGAACCTGGTGAGGCCAAAGACAAGTTTCCTGAAATGGATAATAAAGACTTATCTCTTGTGCCTGACCTTACCTTTGACTTAAGAGACCTTTACCTCTGGAGACCTTTATCGTGACATGCTCAGCGGCAGTGCATGCTGAAGTCTCAAAATAACGCTGGTTTCCAGTAAAGAGGAAGCTTTTGCTGTAAATTAAACCAAAAGGTAAAGCGT
>NC_060150.1:49204488-49209841 GCF_021292245.1 Micropterus dolomieu | reverse complement strand
CATTAATGACCGTCCTGTTGACATTGTGGAGGACTTTAAATACAACTTGACAGTAGATTGAGTTTTGCAGACTATATCTATAAAAAGGCCATGCAATGATGTATTTGTTGGGAAGTTGAACAGCTTCTCTGTAAGTGAAAATACCCTAGAGTTGGTCTCACGTACAACATATCAACATGGTATGGTTGTCTTGGGGATAGAAATAGGTCCAAATTAGCAAGGATTGTGAAAATGCCTGTGAAAATCATACGTACACCACAGAGACAGCTGAGTGAGATATATACGCTCCACTGCAGACAGAAAGCACAGTGAATTGTGGGGGATCCTTCAAACCCCCTGTTTGCTGAATTTGACAAGCTCCCCTCAGGAAGGCTTTATAGGTTACCCAGGGCAACAATAAACCTTTTAAAAATGATTTTATCCCTCGCGCAATTGCAGAGATAACCAGGCTACTGGAAGCTCCTATTGGTTTCTGTGTTTAAATATACTGGTGGTTTGTGTCCTGTGTTTGATGTTTTTAATGTTTTATAATGAACCTGGTGAGGCCAAAGACAAGTTTCCTGAAATGGATAATAAAGACTTATCTCTTGTGCCTGACCTTACCTTTGACTTAAGAGACCTTTACCTCTGGAGACCTTTATCGTGACATGCTCAGCGGCAGTGCATGCTGAAGTCTCAAAATAACGCTGGTTTCCAGTAAAGAGGAAGCTTTTGCTGTAAATTAAACCAAAAGGTAAAGCGTCCCTGATTTGTGTATCTAGCACTCATGAGGGGAGGTGTGAAAAAAGGTGTGATAAGGAGGGGAAGGTCCGGAGTCTTACTTCTTCAGTTTATATAGTAAATATAAATTTTCAGTAAACTTTAAGACCTTTAAGTCTCCTGTCAGGACGTCTCATGTATGCATTCCCTGATGACATCAAGATAATCATTTTAATCAGGAAAGAAGGCACTGTTTGCCTAAACGTCAGCAGCCACTGTGAAAATGAAAGCAACGTCAGTTAGAGATTAAATAACAGAAGGAAGATGGTGACAACCCATGATTGATGTCTTTTCTGCTTCTTGTGTGTGATTTTCATTTAAGATCTAGAGAACAAATGCTCATTTAGTCTTGGTTTTAGACCTGCTGGATCTGCTTTGTATGCATTGGAAATTAGAAAAGATTACACAATCAAAGTTTGTTGAATCTACATATGTTTTATTCTTTGATTTGATATTTTTCTTGTTAATTTGTGACTAGAGCAAAGGGGTGTTGCAACTACTGGCAGGAAGTGTACGGTACCTGTAAAGAAGAGGAAGGATGTGAGGGGAGAATCAATCTGATATAGCAGCCAATGAACATTTGGAGAAGGGCTGAGTTCCTTCCTGCTGATTATTATTTCAGTTACTGACCCCAGAGCTCAAGAAAAGAAAAGAGGGAATAATAAAGAAGAAGGGGCGAAAGAGGAGATAAAGGGGAACTTTGGGGGCTTCTGTTTTTGCATTTTTTGGGTGCACACCTTAAGAAACTAGAAAGAGTTTTTTGTCTTTTTTTTGTCTTTTTTAAAATTTTTATTAATAGAAAATACAGAACAAAACTCTACAAAAACTCTTCAGGCTTATCCATTCACACTCACATTCACACCCTGAAAATATACAATTTTACAATGTATTATTTAGTTGGAATATTCTTGAATATGAATCTACTGTAGTGTTATAAATTGATCTAAAGTACTCTTTCCATGGGATTGGTGCATTAATTTCATCTTCCCAGTATTGGCAGATTTTGTGAGGAAAAAGTGCAGAATTGTGTTATCTACATTTTTTTTAAATAGAATGATTACTCCTCTACTATTGCTGAGTCCATGACTAATTCCCCATTCAGACTTCCATTTTAATTCGCTATCTAATTTTGAATGTGTTTCTTGCACGCAAACAATTTGAATATCTTTCTTCAGCCACGTAAAGATCTTGTTTCGTTTGGAGACATTTGCCAGACCGTTACAATTATATGTTGAGATTCCAATATTACAGCTGTGTTCGACAACACTGAAGAAATGACATTTGAGTGTGCAGCTTGTATAACAGTGTAAAGTAGTGAGTGTGCAGCTTGTATAACAGTGTAAAGCAGTGAGCGTGCAGCTTGTATAACAGTGTAAAGTAGTGAGCGTACAGCTTGTATAACAGTGTAAAGTAGTGAGCGTGCAGCTTGTATAACAGTGTAAAGTAGTGAGTGTGCAGCTTGTATAACAGTGTAAAGTAGTGAGTGTGCAGCTTGTATAACAGTGTAAAGTAGTGAGCGTGCAGCTTGTATAACAGTGTAAAGTAGTGAGCGTACAGCTTGTATAACAGCGTAAAGTAGCGAGCGTGCAGCTTGTATAACAGTGTAAAGTAGCAAGCGTGCAGCTTGTATAACAGCGTAAAGTAGCGAGCGTACAGCTTATATAACAGCGTAAAGTAGCGAGCGTGCAGCTTGTATAACAGTGTAAAGTAGTGAGCGTGCAGCTTGTATAACAGCGTAAAGTAGTGAGCGTACAGCTTGTATAAAAGCGTAAAGTAGCGGCTTGTATAACAGCGTAAAGTAGTGAGCGTGCAGCTTGTATAACAGCGTAAAGTAGTGAGCGTGCAGCTTGTATAACAGTGTAAAGTAGCGGCGTGCAGCTTGTATAACAGTGTAAAGTAGCGAGCGTACAGCTTGTATAACAGTGTAAAGTAGTGAGCGTGCAGCTTGTATAACAGTGTAAAGTAGCGAGCGTGCAGCTTGTATAACAGTGTAAAGTAGTGAGCGTGCAGCTTGTATAACAGTGTAAAGTAGTGAGAGTGCAGCTTGTATAACAGTGTAAATTCACTGTCCCCTCAAAATAACACATCACACAGACATTAATGTCTAAAGCGCTGTGTTGTCACATGAAAAGATAAAATCAAATATTTACACAAATGTGAGGGGTGTTCTCTCTTTTTTCAGATACTGTATATATCCTCATTACCCTTCACTTGTCTTCACCTTAGTAAATAAATACTTTTTGTGCACTGTTTTATAACCTAATGAACAAAATACAATTTGATTGGTTATTCAGCATGATGTATCACATCCTTCCAGTCCTGTGTGAAGGGCTGGTCTGTTGCATGTATATGTGGAAATATGGTTTTATCAGTCTGGTTCACAAACTGTAACCTTGAAGCCAAAAGCCACGTCTCATTTATGTTTTTATTTTGAAGACACTTCGCTCAGTAACATTGCTGATGAGGGACAAACCTTCCTATGACTACAGGTCTACAGGATGGATTCAGGGTTCTGGTTTAGCTCTTTAGACACTGATCTTAGTGTGAATTAGCAGGTCGAATATCAACATTCACCAAGGATTACAGAGAAACACAAGTTGGATTTCAGTTTCAGAGCTCATCTTCCTCTTTGTGGAAGACTTTCCCATCAGGCTGCTCTCTTCTCCACTTCAGGGTGACTCCACCCTCTCCTTTCTGCTGCAGCTTGTCCTGGAGCTGGGAAACACACATGACAGCCATCAGGAAACATTTGCTTTTTGACCTGCTGTCCACAGGGAACCAACAAAGACACACAGCCAAACAACTCAACAGTTCCAAGAGTTCCTGGGGGCCTCCGGGTGGATTTGGGAGACTCACCTTTTTCAGCAGGTCTGCTTTCACAGCAGGGTCGTTCAGATCCACAGAGGAGTCCTCCAGCTTCATCCTCAGCTTCACTGCCCGTTTCATTACTGCTTAGACACAGAGAAGAACAACATGCTGAATCACCTTTGTGATACCAAACTCAGTTATTCTCTCTTCTGCTGAAGCACAGGAAACTCACTCACCAGGGACGCTGTAGCAGACAAATGCGTATCTATAGTTACAGGGAAAAAGAACCCATTTTCCTGAAATCCACACATCTGAAAGACCACATGCGACACTCTTCCAGTCAATTGAGTGTGAACGTGTGTACCAGAATCTGAATGAGGATTCTCTCCCATCAGACCAGTAAGTGTGAGGATCTCCGAACAAACCGATCCATGCCCAGGTTCCACTTGGTATCAGGCTCTGGACCTTCTGGCTCTCAGTGTCGGTCCTCACAGTGGCCAGGTCCATGAAGTTCTCCCTGCAGTACCTCTGAGCGCTGAACCAACTCAATGTTTGACTCACATAAACAAATTCCGGATCCAGCTGTGTTCCTGCAGATTGGGAAAAAATATTCTTTTGAGTTGACAGACTTTAAAATAATCACCAGCAGAGAGGAAATAATGTTTTGCTTGGTACTTACCATTATTACAGATGAATGGATATCCCAGTGTACAGTTACTAGTCTGCCATGTTGATCCACCTAAAACACAGGAGGTATTGGGCTCAGAGTTTAGAACTGGATTAAAGTTTATCCTCCCCGTATTGACCGGTCCCGTCCCTGTGTAGCCGTCTGACCACCTCCAGTTCAGATTAATGTACACACCAATCCAGACCGCCAAGCTGGGACCCAGAGATGGAACTGTGTTAATAACTCGGTTCATTTCTTCAGTGTTTTCGATGGTGGCCAGGTCTGTGTAGTTCTGTCTGCAGTAGGTCTGAGCTTCAGTCCAGGTCACACGATCAGGAACATAGTGATACTGATGGAGGAGGCAGGAGTAGGGGTCCCAGCCTGTGAAGAGAACAAGTGCCTGATCGGGAAAGGCTCTCCTATAAAAGTATGTTTTAAGAAGGGACTTAAAAGAGTTCACTGACTCAGCAGACCTGATTTCCTCGGGCAGGCTGTTCCAGAGCCACGGGGCCCTGACAGCAAACGCTCTGTCCCCTTTAGTTTTCAGTCGAGACTCTGGAACAGACAACAGACCTCTGCCCGAGGATCTCAAGGTACGTGCTGGTGCGTATGGGACTAAAAGGTCAGAAATATAACAAGGCGAGAGGCCATGAAGAGCTTTAAAAGTGATCAATAAAATTTAAAGTCAATTCTAAAACATACTGGGAGCCAGTGTAATGAAGCTAAAATAGGAGTAATGTGGTCATATTTCTTTGTTCTGGTTAAAAGCCTGGCAGCTGAGTTCTGGACAGTCTGGAGTCGATCAATAGATTTTTGGGTTAAACAGGTGAAAAGGCTGTTGCAATAATCCAGGCGTGATGAGATGAAGGTGTGTAAAATGGTCTCGGTGTCCTTAAAAGTTAACATAGATCGAATTTTTGCTATATTTCTAAGTTGATAAAAACATGATTGAACAAGCTTTGTGGTGTGCTGCTCGAAATTTAAATTACTATCAAACCAAACACCAAGGTTCTTTGCAACAGGCTTAATGTGATTTACTAGGGAACCAGCAGATGGCAGTATTTGATTTGCCATCTGCTGAGACCCGATGACCAGGATTTCTGTTTTGTCTGAGTTCAG
>NC_060150.1:49193324-49204388 GCF_021292245.1 Micropterus dolomieu | reverse complement strand
CAACACAGCCCAGCAGAGAAATAAATAAATAAATAAATAAACAACACAGCCCAGCAGAGAAATAAATAAATAAACAACACAGCCCAGCAGAGAAATAAATAAATTAATAAATAAACAACACAGCCCAGCAGAGAAATAAATAAATTAATAAACAACACAGCCCAGCAGAGAAATAAATAAATAAACAACACAGCCCAGCAGAGAAATAAATAAATAAATAAACAACACAGCCCAGCAGAGAAATAAATAAATAAATAAACAACACAGCCCAGCAGAGAAATAAATAAATTAATAAATAAACAACACAGCCCAGCAGAGAAATAAATAAATAAATAAACAACACAGCCCAGCAGAGAAATAAATAAATAAATAAACAACACAGCCCAGCAGAGAAATATATAAATTAATAAATAAACAACACAGCCCAGCAGAGAAATAAATAAATTAATAAATAAACAACACAGCCCAGCAGAGAAATAAATAAATAAATAAACAACACAGCCCAGCAGAGAAATAAATAAATAAATAAACAACACAGCCCAGCAGAGAATTAAATAAATAAATAAATAAACAACACAGCCCAGCAGGGAAATAAATAAATAAATAAATAAACAACACAGCCCAGCAGAGAAATAAATAACTAAATAAATAAACAACACAGCCCAGCAGAGAAATTAATTAATTAATTAATTAATAAACAACACAGCCCAGCAGAGAAATAAATAAATAAACAACACAGCCCAGCAGAGAAATAAATAAATAAACAACACAGCCCAGCAGAGAAATAAATACATAAACAAAACAGCCCAGCAGAGAAATAAATGAATAAACAACACAGCCCAGCAGAGAAATAAATAAATAAACAACACAGCCCAGCAGAGAACTAAATAAATAAATAAATAAACAACACAGCCCAGCAGAGAAGTAAATAAATAAATAAATAAACAACAAAGCCCAGCAGATAAGTAAATAAATAAATAAATAAACAACAAAGCCCAGCAGAGAAATAAATAAATAAACAAAACATCCCAGCAGAGAAATAAATAAATAAACAAAACAGCCCAGCAGAGAAATAAATAAATAAATAAACAACACAGCACAGCAGAGAAGTAAATAAATAAATAAACAAAACATCCCAGCAGAGAAATAAATAAATAAACAAAACAGCCCAGCAGAGAAATAAATAAATAAATAAACAACACAGCACAGCAGAGAAGTAAATAAATAAATAAATAAACAACAAAGCCCAGCAGAGAAATAAATAAATAAACAAAACAGCCCAGCAGAGAAATAAATAAATAAATAAACAACACAGCCCAGCAGAGAAATAAATAAATAAACAAAACATCCCAGCAGAGAAATAAATAAATAAACAAAACAGCCCAGCAGAGAAATAAATAAATAAATAAACAACACAGCACAGCAGAGAAATAAATAAATAAATAAATAAAACAGCCCAGCAGAGAAATAAATAAATAAACAAAACAGCCCAGCAGAGAAATAAATAAATAAATAAACAACACAGCACAGCAGAGAAATAAATAAATAAACAAAACAGCCCAGCAGAGAAATAAATAAATAAACAAAACAGCCCAGCAGAGAAATAAATAAATAAATAAACAACACAGCACAGCAGAGAAATAAATAAATAAACAAAACAGCCCAGCAGAGAAATAAATAAATAAACAAAACAGCCCAGCAGAGAAATAAATAAATAAATAAACAACACAGCCCAGCAGAGAAATAAATAAATAAACAAAACATCCCAGCAGAGAAATAAATAAATAAACAAAACAGCCCAGCAGAGAAATAAATAAATAAATAAACAACACAGCACAGCAGAGAAGTAAATAAATAAATAAATAAACAACAAAGCCCAGCAGAGAAATAAATAAATAAACAAAACAGCCCAGCAGAGAAATAAATAAATAAATAAACAACACAGCCCAGCAGAGAAATAAATAAATAAATAAACAACACAGCCCAGCAGAAAAAGGGGAAATAATAAGTAATTGAAATAAATAAATTGATGAACTGGGTTCAATCCCCCACTGAGACACATCCTCCAATGTGTCCCTGAGCAACACACTTAACCCCTTGTTGCTCCAGAGCCGTGCAACCTCTGACATGTACAAGTCTCTTTGGATAAAAGCGTCAGCTAAATGAATAAATGTGATATAAAAATAAAGAATAAGGCAACGACAAGTTGACCACTCGCGCTGCTCTTGTTCTTGTTTTATTGGTGGGTGCCGTTGACTTCCCGTCACTGTTACAGCTAATGTTCTACATACTTCCACCTGCTTTACCTGAGGGGATTGTAGCAAACATTTCAAAAATGTTAGAAAGGTTAGAAGTTCAGGAAATTTACGGGAAAGTATTAAAATGCGATAACAGCGGGACAGAAAGGTAAAATACTGGAGATTCCCAGGTAAAACACCAGGGTTGGAGAACCGGATATGGAGAGGGCAGAGAAGAATACTGGCAGCTCTGGAGAAGTCCCGGGGCAGGAGAGTAAAAGGAAAAAGTGCAGGTACCGGTTAGTAATCGGCCCACTTTAAGCACTGATCTCAAGGACACATATATAATTCTATCCAGGCCTAGAGTGATTATTTGTCAGGGTAAGTGACAAAATAATAAAACCAGCAGTTTAGTTTTCTCCTGAACATGATGATAACTCTTCTGTACCCACTGGCTGCTGCTTTCTACAGTCACACACCTACCAGATAGTTTTCATCAGACTCTGTGGTGGCAAAACACAGAGCAAGCCAAATAAGCAAGGAAATGCAAACTTATTAAAACTACTTTACATCTGTCCTGGGTGTGTGGATGGGTTGGTGTCTCACGGTGGACTGACAAACAAATCTTTGTGAGAGACGTCTCTTGAACACCTTCCTGATGATGGCCATAGAGCTAGCATATCTAAACTGCACTCTGTTTCTGAATTAGATTTTTCTGGGTGATGTGATCCCTGCAGAGAGAAAAAGCTCTCTTGCCCAAATTGAACTGAAGCAATTCAGACCATCCCAAAATTAGAGACAAAGAAATGCTAAATCAACTTTTTGGAGATGACAGTGGGTTAGCAAGTGATGCTAATATTAAGGCACCATGGGCAGAAACTTGATTTAAAGCTGGCTCTTTAATGTCCACTGACCCTTGGTCTACCAGACTGCAACAAACCTTTCACTTTACAGCTGACGAGAAGGAGGGTCACATGACTTCAGTGTTGACCAGGGGGTCGACTGAGACCAGTAGCCTGTTTTCATCCAAACTGGACTCTGTTGCAGCCAAACTGCCTGAGAGCTGTGGCAGCTGCTGAAAAAGCAGGCTTTGCATCATGTGACGTTAGGGGCGATTTAGATTTGACTTGTTGCACATGGTTCCACATGCAGAATCAACGATTTAGCTTGAACAATAAACATCTCATCTCTCTACAGCCAGGTGGCTGAGGTACAACACTGTGTTGCTTGATATGTCTAACATCACTGTTAAAAGATGCACTGAACTAAATCCTGCTACACTCCTCCCATTTCGTGATGAAGGACAGTCGCGTGTGTTACAGAAGCCTGCACCCCGAGGGCAGACTTACAGGAAACACAGCTAACAAATGCAAAAGATGGATTTGTTTGTGGACGGCTCAGCATCACGATATCCAGCAACTGGAAGATGTTGAGCAGGTGTTGCAGTAACAACTTTGCGTGAGACAATTGTGGGAAAACCACTTCCTACAAGCAGAGTTAGTTGCCCTGACAGAAGCATGTAAATATATTAAAGACAAAACTGTAAACATTTTTACAGGCAGCCGTTATTCTTGGGGTGTTACTCAGGATTTTTGGAAGATTGTGGGCGAACAGGAACTTTTTAACATCCACAGGCAAACCTGTCACTCATCACAAACTGGTTGCTCCTCCTTGATGCTGTGCCTAAAATGATTGCTGTGAATGCCAGAGCTGACTTCTCAGCAAAGGCTGCGGATAAAACAGACATTACTCTCTCAATGAACTGTGGTAACTGACTTTGAAGAAATTAGGAGGAGAGAACTGTTTAGAAAATGCTTATTGGTACGGCCCAGATGAGAAGCCTGCCTGTCTAAGTATCTGTTTCCTTATTATGCAGAGTTGACACACGTTAAAGAGCACGTATCAAAGAGAGTATGATACTGGAACCTTGCTGATAACCTCTGTCACCAAGTTGGACTGGCTGTTTAACTTAAAAATCTGAGAGCCCTAGTGGAGGTAGGATAGTACTGATTTCGAAGGGGTTGCAGACCTCTACTTCGCAGCAGCGAAGCACCACCCCACACACAGACCCCACCGCCCCCCAAATAAAAGGGACAGCAGTCAACCTGCAACAGCAGCTCCGTGAGGCCAACAGACGCACCAAGCGTCTAGGACCCACCAAGGGGGGGGAATCTCCGGGCACCCCAAAACTCGACTCAACCATGACCACAAAACGACCATCGATGCACCCCGATGCACAGTCCTCCCCTACACAGGATCTCCGGTCAACCACCAAGCATCCAATCCGAGCACCAAAATCCTAAAGAAACCCCCCTCCAAATAGTTCAAAAGGACCAACCCGCACCCCAACCCACCCCATCAACCCCATCTCCATGGTCCCTCACCTCTTCAACAACCAGCCGCCAAACCCCCCAGAAAACCAAAATACAATTATCAGGATGCACAGCATGCACACAGGACAGAGCCGCACACCAGCCCAGTCGAAGCCTCCACCTGACCCCCCCAACCCCTACACACAGATTGAACTACAGGTGTAACTTCATGGTGTGGACCAAGACAAGCAACACCATTTGTCGGCTAGGGAAGATGAGCCCTTTCTACAAGACACTCTTGCCACGGCTGAAGTCTTCTTCATGGACCACCTCCTTCCAGAACTCATCTGCCGCTGCAAAGACCCCCACTTGGCTGAAGAGACCTAACGTCTGCACCTCAAAAGGCCTAGCTTTGGATAATGATCAAGTGCACAGACTGCTGCCAACACTTTCACTATGCATGTGTAAACATTACCAGATACCAGAAACGTGGATGAAAATAACAAAAAAGTGGAGAATACTCAGAATTCAAGCAAGAAAAACACGTTAATAATTCACCTCCAGACAGAAATGTTAGATGAATGTTGATTCAGTATTATTTGTTGTTGAAAAGTGTACATTTCATTTTGATTACATTATGTTGCAGTTTTAAAATTCTTTTAAAACACTGATGAGAACATAAAGATCCAATCACATGTGACAAGTTTGAATTCTGTAAATACTTTGAATTCTGTCATGATAGTCATTTGCCCTTAGAGGCCTGGGAAGTGCCGCAGTCATATCTGCAATGTGTTCCAGGTACACTTTCTCTGAACAGTTATTGCCACCACAGGCCTCCTTAGGTAGGCGAGACCGGCAGATATGGTTACAATCTCATCTAGCATATCGACTTGGCTGATGGGTATCACAGTGTTCCGTATCTGAAGGTTTTTCAGCTGACCTAAAACTTATACCACATGTATACGGACTTTTGACAACTGGCGTGACGTGTCAACACCAGAACCAGGCAACAGAGACTTAGTGAAACTTGGGATTCTTAATGTTGCTCCAACAGCGGCCAACTCCTCTCTAACAAGAAAACCTCTATGTGCAAGGATCTCATCCCCATGCAGGTTTTCTCAAAAAGCCAGAATCTAAAGTTATTAGCTTGTCAGCGGCATGACAATAAAATGATGTATCTCCTGCAGGTGTTTTCCAGTTAAATACTTAATTGTGTGTTGGTGCTTATAGTTTGACCAGGTTTCAGCTTTTAGATTGTGTGTCTCTCTAAAAAGATCTCAGTACAGTCTCAAACAACAACGGTTCTTACATTTGGGTTTCAAACACTTTGGCATGTTTGCTTGTACCGCATCCTTATTAGGACAAATTCAAAGGGTTCAACATTGAGGACAACATGGGTATCCAAGATTTTTAATACAGTTGATAATGGAAGCTCAAATCTGTAGGCAACATCTCTGTCTCTTTAAGCACAAGTGGGCTTCTTTTTTACAATATTCAACAGCCAAACGAAAACCTGCAAACATTATAGAATCAAACCCAAAAGTGGACTGCTTTAGCTGCTCCTTCAGTCTTTTATTTTCTTCCCGTACGGCCTCCAGTTCTCTTTTCCCAACTCCATAGTCATCACGAAGCTAATTGTACTTCAGCTTGAGTTGGTCCATCCCTTTTTTGGCACAAACTCTCCTAAAACAAAAAAAGAACAATTATTTAATTACAATTACTTTCTCTATCACTCTTCTCTCCCACCCAAACACAAACCAAATAAACTGACCATTCTTCTAGAAGCTCTTTTGTGAGGTCAGGCACAGATGTTGGACCAGAAGGCCTGGCTCACAGTCTCTGCATTAATTCTTCCTAAAGGTGTTCTATCAGGTTGGACTCAGGACTCTGTGCAGACCAGTCAAGTTCTCCACACCACACTCACTCATCCAGCTGCAGCAGTATTAGTAGTAGTATTGCAGTTTCTCTGCGGTCGCTGTGATCATCATATTTCTGTCATGTTTCAGTATAAAGCTGCTGATGAGCTGTTAGTGTGAAACATGAAGACTGTGTGTGAGAGTCTGCTGCCACCTGCTGGGTTCACTCAGCAGCAGCTCCATCTGATCAATCATCTACATATTGATTATAGATCAGCATGCAGTGACACCCTGAACAGTCCGTCCTCAGTGTGAGACCAGCAGCTCATTTCAGTTAGTTTTATTCACAGTTTTATAGCTTTTTAAATTCATCAGAGCTGCTGAAGATTATTTTTATTGGTGATTAATCTGCTGATTATTTTATTTTAATGTCAGAGAGTCATGAACTCGTCCATCCCAGTTTCCCAGAGTCCTGTACGTCTCCAGAAGTCTTGTTTTTCCTGACCAGCAGTCTAAAACCTAAAGATATTCAAACAATACAGAACAGTTGTAAAGCTCCACCTGGAGGCTGGAACCAGCACTTTTGTCTACAGTAAACTACATACAATGTCTATAAAAAGTATTCGCCCCCCTTGGATGTTTGACCCTTTTGTTTCTTTTATACATGAAATCATGGTCAATATAATTTGGCTTTTTTGACAAGAATTTGCAACAAAAAAACCCGGATTTTCACAAACACAGTTAATTAAAAGTATATGAGGTAAAAGAGATGACTGCATAAATATTCCCCCCCTTTAAAGTGACTGACCTAACTCAACAGAAGTCCAGCTGGTTGATGCCAGCAGTGTACCAATGAGTGAACTGGAGATCACCTGAGTTCAGCTGATGTGTGTCAAGTGATTGTAGTATAAAAACACCTGTGTCTGGGAGCTCCACTCTCTGCTTCATCAGTATTCCTACTACAGTTGCAACATGAAGAAAAAGAACATTCCAAGCAACTCAGAGAAAAGATCATTGAAAAGTCAAAAAGATTTCCAACTCACAGAGTTCAGTTCAATCCATCATTCAGAGATGGATGGAGTTTGGCACCTGTTTAAATCTGCCTAGAGCTGGCCGTCTTTACAGACTGAGTGAGCGGGCAAGAAGAAGACTGGTGAGGGAGGCCACCAAGACACCTACGACACTCTGAAGGAGTTCAAAGCTTCAGAGGCTCAGAGGGGAGAGTATTCACTCCTTCACTCTCCCATACAGAGAGAAAGCCACTGCTGAAAAAAGCTCATAGGAAATTTCACCTGGAATTCACCCAAAGGCATGTGCTGGATTCCAGGGTCAACTGGAAGAATGTTCTTTGGTCTGATGAGACAAAAAATTGAGCTTTTTGGCCATCACGCGAACACTAGGGCTGACTCCAAATAGTCAAAGATTCGATGCTTCGATGGGCAGAGCCTGATTCGACTGTCAATCTCACAGTCGAAGCTTTGCAGCGAAACAAGGATCATGCCATTTTGGTGATATGGGGGTGCACAACGCCTGATTTTACATAGAACTACCAGTTTTCTCCCAATAAGTTCAAATACAGCCTATTACAATATACATTGTAATACATAGTCAGTGCGCATGTGTAGGTGTAGCGTGTATGTGTGTAGTGGCAGCGGAGGAACACTTGCTGAAGAGACGGAGCTCCAGCTTCACTGGCGTTGTGCCGAGTTGTCCGCACCTCGCGGGACTTTCAGATAATTTATCACCGTTGGTGAACCACGTGCACAAAAAAACACACATGATTCGAATATCAGTTGACTACAGGCAGGACTTGACGATTCTGATTCGACTATGTAAATCCTTAGTCGGGGACAGCCCTAGCGAACACCAAACACTGTACATCAGCACAAACACACCATCTCCAGCGTGAAGCATGGTGGTGGCAGCATCATGCTCTGGGGATGCTTCGCAGCAGCAGGCCCTGGAAGGCTTGGAAAGGTAGACGGGAGCATGAACGCAGAGAAATATAATCTGACTCAGTCTGCAAGAGAACTACAACTTGGGAGAAGATTTATTTTCCAGCAAGACAACGACCCCTAGCATCCAGAAAAAGCTCCACAGAAATGGTTCAAAGAAAACAAGGTGAATATTCTGGAGGGGCCAAGTCAAAGCTCTTCAAACACTGACTAACACGGAGAACAGCGTCTCTGACATCACCACTTGCTGCTTCCATTATTAGAACACCGAAACCTTTACGGCACCAACAAGACTCTTCAGCAAGACCTAACAAGGACATTGTTTTACAAGTCCTAAACTTTGAGTTGTGTGACGCCCTGTGGGGTCATGAGTGAATGTGGCCTGTCTCTCTCTTTCTCTCTCTCTTTTGTGGAGGAGGAGCTGATTGCAGTGGCTCTGGGCACCTGTCCTAATGCCCTGTAGAGTATTTGGGACTGTCTATCTCATTCTGCAGGGAGCTGCTGTCAAGACCAGATCAGACCTCCCTGCGGCTGGCTCCCTGGTTTTCCATCTAGTTTGGTTTTCTTTGGTTGGACTATTGCTTTGTGGTATTTATCTTGTTTTTGCATATTACAACACCTTCACACATACATTCATGCAACCATCATCCTGCACAGACACTACTGAAACCACAGACTACATACCTCATACATTAATTATATTAATTTGAAGTAACTATTGATTTGGCTTATTTTCATTAAATAAACATACGCTAACTGTTTACCATGGTGTGTCTCCCTTTTGTTGTGGCCTTTTGAGCCAGGTCATAACAAGTTGTGAGTCCTAAACAAGTCATAATGAGCTCCTCAGCAGATTTTATACAGTTTCATATTTTAAAAACTCTTTCTGAATGAAACGTTAACCTGCACAGAAACAAAAGGCAGAAGCAGTTTCACACAGCAAATGTTATTTCATTTCATGATTTATATGTGTTGATGCATAGTTTTTATTTATATCATAATTCAGCCTGTATGTGGGTTTGAGGAGGGGATCAAGTCAGCTGGAGTCAGAAGGCTCAGGTCCAAGTGAAGTTAGCTGTTTGGAGCAGAACGTTCTAACGTTCTAACTTGAGTGTTGAAGTGTTATCTGGACTTCAGGCACAGGAACATGAATATATAAATGATACTGGACTCAGCTGACAGGCGTTATCTCCACATGTAAATGTTTGACAGACAGCATCAGGAGCTGATCCGAGGTCAGTCCCTGGTCTATTCTGGTCTGAATGTGGGACAGCTGGAGGAAGTAGAACAGGAGCTGCAGCAAGAAAACAGGCAGTCGCTCTCATTATTCAGTTCACTAACAAAGACCACGCCTACGAACATAGAAGGTTAACAATGGTTTATTAGTTGTAATGGAGCCGAGATAGATTGTATGAAAAGAACGGATCGAGTGCCCGGAGGGTGGGCTGAAGGATGTAGGGATGGGGGAGAAGGTCGAGGGATAGGGGTCCAGGTGTGATGGCGCAAAGGGGAGGAGTTGGATCCGCGCCGATGGATGCGTGAGTGAAGAGCAGACCGGTGTCTACTGGCGAGAAGGTGTGCGGGAACCGGTGGAGTCGAGACTCGGGGTGGGGGAGCCGTCTCTTTCGTCCGTGGATGTGCGGAAACCCCCCGGTTCCTGTATGCAGACATAGAGAGGGAAAGGGAGCAGAGAGAGATTTGGGTGGGAGGGATGAGAGAGACGAGGGGAGGTGAACTGAGAAGGTGTGCTTAACTACAAGGTGTGCGGAAATTGTATGAGTTTGAGGCGTGGCCTTATTTCCCGAATCTAGTTTACACTAACAAAGACCACGCCTACGAACGTAGAAGGTTAACAATAGTTTATTACTTGTAATGGAGCCAAGATAGATTGTATCTCGACTCGAGATTGACTCTGGGGACAGAAAGCAGACCTGCCCCAGACGACCTGAGAGGTCTGGATAATTCATAACGAAGCAGAAGATCGGAAGTTGACTGAAGATAAATGCATGGATAAGTTTTTCCAGGTCTTGCTGAGACATAAGTCCTTTAATCCGTGATATATTCTTCAGGTGATAGTAGGCTGACTTTGTAATTGTCTTAATGTGGCTCCTCAAATTCAGGTCTGAGTCCATGACTACACCACGATTTCTGGCTTGATTTGTGGTTCTTAACATTACAGACTGAATTCGAGCGCTGACTTTCAGTCGTTCCTCCCTGGCTCCAAAAACAATAACTTCAGTTTTATCCTTGTTTAATTGAAGAAAATTCTGGCACATCCAATCGTTGACCTGCTCAATACAGTTACTCAGCGCCTGTATGGGATCATAGTCCCCTGGTGAAATGGTTATGTAAATCTGTGTGTCATCTGCATAATTATGGTAACATATTTTGTTGTTTTTCATAATCTGAGCCAGTGGAAGCATGTAAATGTTAAACAAAAGAGGTCCCAGAATGGAGCCTTGGGGATTGGGGTCATTTTTGTCAGCTCAGATGTGTGATTACCTATAGACACAAAGTAGTCCCTGTCCTTTAAGTAGGATTCAAACCAGTTTAGTACTGTGCCAGAAAGTCCAACCCAGTTTTCAAGTCTGTCTAGTAATATGTTTTGGTCGACCGTGTCGAATGCAGCACTGAGATCCAATAATACTAAGACTGAAATTCTGCCACTGTCAGTGTTTAAATGGATGTCATTGAAGACCTTAAC
>NC_060150.1:49189372-49193224 GCF_021292245.1 Micropterus dolomieu | reverse complement strand
ACTTTCAGTCGTTCCTCCCTGGCTCCAAAAACAATAACTTCAGTTTTATCCTTGTTTAATTGAAGAAAATTCTGGCACATCCAATCGTTGACCTGCTCAATACAGTTACTCAGCGCCTGTATGGGATCATAGTCCCCTGGTGAAATGGTTATGTAAATCTGTGTGTCATCTGCATAATTATGGTAACATATTTTGTTGTTTTTCATAATCTGAGCCAGTGGAAGCATGTAAATGTTAAACAAAAGAGGTCCCAGAATGGAGCCTTGGGGATTGGGGTCATTTTTGTCAGCTCAGATGTGTGATTACCTATAGACACAAAGTAGTCCCTGTCCTTTAAGTAGGATTCAAACCAGTTTAGTACTGTGCCAGAAAGTCCAACCCAGTTTTCAAGTCTGTCTAGTAATATGTTTTGGTCGACCATGTTGAATGCAGCACTGAGATCCAATAATACTAAGACTGAAATTCTGCCACTGTCAGTGTTTAAATGGATGTCATTGAAGACCTTAACAAGAGCCGTCTCAGTGCTGCGGTGTGGACGAAAACCTGACTGGAAGACATCAAAACAGTTATTTAGTGCCAAGAAAGCACTAAGCTGTTGAAAAAATAGCCTTTTCAATGATTTTATTTAAAAACGGCAGATTTGATATGGGCCTATAATTGCTCATTAGTGAACTGTCTAGATTGCTCTTTTTTAAGAGTGGCTGAATGACTGCAGTTTTCAGGGCCTGTGGGAAAAAACCTGAGAGGAGAGACAATTTGTAGTAGATCTGAGGCCATGCATTTAGACACATTTTTGAAAAAACCTGTTGGCAGAACATCAAGACAGCATGAGGAGGATTTCAGATGTTGTATTATGTCCTCCAGGTTTTTATAGTTAACAGAATCAAATTGTCTCTGTTGTTATTGACATGGAGGCACTGATTGCTTGTTAATGCTAATTGTTTGAATTTTGTCTGTGAAGAAGGAAGCAAATTCATTGCAGGCCCTGGTGGATAGAAGTTCAGAGGCTACAGCTGAAGGTGTGCGGCTGTTAAATCACGCATGTACTTGGCACGTGCAGGCCTTTATTATACGGTTTATGGTGCAGGCACACAGAAAAAGGCGTGCTCTTCTCTTTCTTTCGTTGTGTTGCTTGCGTGTTTGGCTGCAAGCAAACCATTTGTATTTATTTATTCTATTTATTTATTTATTTTACATTTTATTTATTTATTTTTATTTATATTTGTTTGTTTATTTAGCGATCTAGTTACAAGAGAAGGCGTACGTGTCGACTGAAGTACTGTACTGACTGGGGACGTTTCGATTATATACGATGCCGGGCTGTTTCAGTCGATACTGTAAGGTACAGAGTGGTAGGCTGCGAGGGTGCGTGCTGAGACCAGATCTGATGGTGCGCCGCAAAGGTTGCAGTTCGAGGGCCGTGCTGCAAAGATGCAGCAGTAAGCTTGGGGTCTAGGGTGCCCCGGTACAGCCCTTGGTTGAACTGCTGCACGTGGCAGGTGGCTGGAGACAAAAAGAGACGTGATAGATGTGGAAGCCGATGCCGCCTAACCGCAAGGCCAGGTCTAAGATTAGGGACAGGTAATCGTCCAGCTCTGACCTGCGGTCGGGGAAGACTGAAGTTATATTGTCGGGGTACAATGAAAAAGGGGAGCGAAATTCTGCTGGTGTAAGTCCTTTGGATCTGGTAGAAGGTGGTTGCTTGAGTTCGATAGGGCTGTTTGCGTTTCCCTTGGAATAAGCGGCTTATGGGAGGATGGATTAATCAGTGAAGAGGGTTCGGTGTGGTTACCGCCGAGAATCTTTTTCGTGAAGAGGGTGGCACTGGGTATGGTCTGGCTGAGTCCGTGTTTGGGCCCAGAGCCAGATGTTGGGAACCTCCCTCCTGTCAGCTCTGGAAACTCTTCTTCACCGGTTCTTGTCTCTGTCTCGTCTCTCAGGTACACAAAGGTCGGCTATGCTGGGAACACAGTTCATCATTCAGACTCTCCTTTGTGTTTTCCGCTCGTGTGGACGCTGTGCTGAAGCAGAGAGGAATAAACTTTCCCTGGGAGGTCGGCCTGGAGGGGGTTATAGTAGAAGAAGAGAAGGCAGAAAGGATGACGTCGCCTCTGCAGCATGAGCAAAAGGGACATTTAAAAAAGTTAAGTACTGTTGTGAGAACGAGATGAATGTGAAGCAAAGGACACTGGAAGCCACTGGTTCTGGTTCTTGGGGGGCCTTCATAGAAACCGTTTGACACGTAAACAAGCCATAAAGTAACATGATTTGCCGTCGCTTTAAGAATGATAATCTTTAAGTGTTAGCTCATATTACAAAAGTACACCATTTAAGTAAGAAAGATGTTTACTTTT
This sequence comes from Micropterus dolomieu, assembly GCF_021292245.1. Lineage (NCBI taxonomy): Eukaryota > Metazoa > Chordata > Actinopteri > Centrarchiformes > Centrarchidae > Micropterus > Micropterus dolomieu. The sequence goes on along the minus strand of NC_060150.1, from coordinate 49,190,870 downwards.
AGCTTTAACTTTATTTCTTTAATAAGGCCTGTCTGCACCTCTTGTGCCTAACCTTATCTTTGCCTCTAGAAACCTTTGTCTGGGTATGGTCAGACATGCTCAGCGGCAGTGCATGCTGAAGTCTCAAAATAACGCTGGTTTCCAGTAAAGAGGAAGCTTTTGCTGTAAATTAAACCAAAAGGTAAAGCGTCCCTGATTTGTGTATCTAGCACTCATGAGGGGAGGTGTGAAAAAAGGTGTGATAAGGAGGGGAAGGTCCGGAGTCTTACTTCTTCAGTTTAGATAGTAAATATAAATTTTCAGTAAACTTTAAGACCTTTAAGTCTCCTGTCAGGACGTCTCATGTATGCATTCCCTGATGACATCGAGATAATCATTTTAATCAGGAAAGAAGGCACTGTTTGCCTAAACGTCAGCAGCCACTGTGAAAATGAAAGCAACGTCAGTTAGAGATTAAATAACAGAAGGAAGATGGTGACAACCCATGATTGATGTCTTTTCTGCTTCTTGTGTGTGATTTTCATTTAAGATCTAGAGAACAAATGCTCATTTAGTCTTGGTTTAAGACCTGCTGGATCTGCTTTGTATGCATTGGAAATTAGAAAATATTACACAATCAAAGTTTGTTGAATCTACATATGTTTTATTCTTTGACTTGATATTTTTCTTGTTAATTTGTGACTAGAGCAAAGGGGTGTTGCAACTACTGGCAGGAAGTGTACGGTACCTGTAAAGAAGAGGAAGGATGTTAGAGGAGAATCAATCTGATGGCTTGAACTTATAGCAGCCAATGAACATTTGGAGAAGGGCTGAGTTCCTTCCTGCTGATTATTAATTCAGTTACTGACCCCAGAGCTCAAGAAAAGAAAAGAGGGAATAATAAAGAAGAATGGTCGAAAGAGGAGATAAAGGGAAACTTTGGGGGCTTCTGTTTTTGCATTTTTTGGATGCATACCTTAAGAAACCAGAAGGAGTTTTTTGTATTAATTTTCTTCCTCCTCTTCTTACCTTGTGTTAAAACTAGCTTGTTATCAGAGGTCGCCTTTTGATCGCCCATTTCTTCTGTGTTCGACAACACTGAAGACACAACGAGCGTGCAGCTTGTATAACAGTGTAAAGTAGTGAGCGTGCAGCTTGTATAACAGTGTAAAGTAGTGAGCGTACAGCTTGTATAACAGTGTAAAGTAGTGAGTGTACAGCTTGTATAACAGTGTAAAGTAGTGAGCGTGCAGCTTGTATAACAGTGTAAAGTAGTGAGCGTGCAGCTTGTATAACAGTGTAAAGTAGTGAGCGTACAGCTTGTATAACAGTGTAAAGTAGTGAGCGTGCAGCTTGTATAACAGTGTAAAGTAGTGAGCGTGCAGCTTGTATAACAGTGTAAAGTAGTGAGTGTACAGCTTGTATAACAGTGTAAAGTAGTGAGCGTACAGCTTGTATAACAGTGTAAAGTAGTGAGCGTACAGCTTGTATAACAGTGTAAAGTAGTGAGCGTACAGCT
>NC_060150.1:49187237-49189272 GCF_021292245.1 Micropterus dolomieu | reverse complement strand
TAAAGTAGTGAGCGTACAGCTTGTATAACAGTGTAAAGTAGTGAGCGTGCAGCTTGTATAACAGTGTAAAGTAGTGAGCGTGCAGCTTGTATAACAGTGTAAAGTAGTGAGCGTGCAGCTTGTATAACAGTGTAAAGTAGTGAGCGTGCAGCTTGTATAACAGTGTAAAGTAGTGAGCGTACAGCTTGTATAACAGTGTAAAGTAGTGAGCGTGCAGCTTGTATAACAGTGTAAAGTAGTGAGCGTGCAGCTTGTATAACAGTGTAAAGTAGTGAGCGTGCAGCTTGTATAACAGTGTAAAGTAGTGAGCGTGCAGCTTTTATAACAGTGTAAAGTAGTGAGCGTGCAGCTTGTATAACAGTGTAAAGTAGTGAGCGTGCAGCTTGTATAACAGTGTAAAGTAGTGAGCGTACAGCTTGTATAACAGTGTAAAGTAGTGAGCGTGCAGCTTTTATAACAGTGTAAAGTAGTGAGCGTGCAGCTTGTACAGCTTGTATAACAGTGTAAAGTAGTGAGCGTGCAGCTTGTACAGCTTGTATAACAGTGTAAAGTAGTGAGCGTACAGCTTGAAAAACAGTGTAAAGTAGTGAGCGTACAGCTTGTATAACAGTGTAAAGTAGTGAGCGTACAGCTTGTATAACAGTGTAAATCTGTTCCAGGTGTCCTTGTCTAGCTTTGTTTGATTATCTGATGTATCTCAGCTGTGCTTCCCTCCCTGCTCGTTTACCAGTGTATATATTGTCCTCAGTTGTCTTTAATCTTTATCATGTCCTTGCATTGTCTGCGTCATCTGTGTTGAGTGTTTTGTGCCTTCCCTGCCCTTTTGGATTGCTTCATTTGTTTGTACTTCACGGATTCTTCCCTATGGATTATGTTTTGTATGGAGCTGGAGTACCCTTTTGTTTGCACATTTGCCGCTGAGCTCCCAGCGTAAGCCTGTTTAGTTTTGTGTTACTAAATCCTTATTTGAAGTGCACTACCTCGCCCACAGTCTGCATTTGGGTCCACACCTCAGTTCTCAGCTTCTGCAGCCATTTCGCACAGCAAAAGCGCTGTGTTGTCACATGGAAACATAAAATCAAATATTTACACAAATGTGAGGGGTGTTCTCTCTTTTGTCAGATACTGTATATATCCTCATTACCCTTCACTTGTCTTCACCTTAGTAAATAAATACTTTCCCTAAGAAATCCATCAGGCAGCTGATTCAGAACGCTGCTGCTCGAGTCCTCACTAAGACCAAAAAGGTGGATCACCTCAGTCCAGTCCTGAGGTCTTTACATTGGCTTCCTGTATGTCAAAGAATTGATTTCAAAATCCTGCTGTTAGTTTATAAAGCACTAAATGGTTTAGGGCCAAAATACATTTCTGATGTTCTGCTTCGTTACGAACCATCCAGACCTCTCAGGTCGTCTGGGATCAGGTCTGCTTTCTGTCCCCAGAGTCAAATCTAAACAAGGAGAAGCAGTGTTCAGTTATTATGCTCCGTATATCTGGAACAAACTCCCAGATAACTGCAGGTCTGCTGAAACAGTCAGTTCTTTTAAATTAAGACTGAAGACTTTTCTTTTTATCATTGCTTTTAATTAATAATTTCAGATTTTTCTTTTTATTGATAACTTAACTGCACTATAACTTTTACTGTCCTGTTTTCTTTTTCTTTGATTTTAGCTTTTTATCATTGCTTTTATCCATTTAACTCTTTTAACCCTGATTGTAACACTGTAACTTTTATTATATTTTATATTGCTTTTTTATATTTCCCTGTTGCTTTTATGTTTTATGTAAAGCACTTTGAATTACCTTGTTGTTAAAATGTGCTATACAAATAAACTTGCCTTGCCTTTATTCCCAGGTACTGTGTGCACTGTTTTATAACCTAATGAACAAAATACACTTTTCCTAGCGTAGGGATGATTTCATTGGTTATTCAGTATGATGTATCACATCCTTCCAGTCCTGTGTGAAGGGCGGGTTTGTTGCATGTATATGTGGAAATATGGTTTTATCAGTCTGGTTCACAAACTGTAACCTT
>NC_060150.1:49183965-49187137 GCF_021292245.1 Micropterus dolomieu | reverse complement strand
ACTCAGTAACATTGCTGATGAGGGACAAACCCTCCTATGACTACAGGTCTACAGGATGGATTCAGGGTTCTGGTTTAGCTCTTCAGACACTGATCTTAGTGTGAATTAGCAGGTAGAATATCAACATTCACATTCAAGGATTACAGAGAAACACAAGTTGGATTTCAGTTTCAGAGCTCATCTTCCTCTTTGTGGAAGACTTTCCCATCAGGCTGCTCTCTCCACTTCAGGGTGACTCCACCCTCTCCTTTCTGCTGCAGCTTGTCCTGGTGCTGGGAAACACACATGGCAGCCATCAGGAAACATTTGCTTTTTGACCTGCTGTCCACAGGGAACCAACAAAGACACACAGCCAAACAACTCAACAGTTCCAAGAGTTCCTGGGGGCCTCCGGGTGGATTTGGGAGACTCACCTTTTTCAGCAGGTCTGCTTTCACAGCAGGGTCGTTCAGATCCACAGAGGAGTCCTCCAGCTTCATCCTCAGCTTCACTGCCCGTTTCATTACTGCTTAGACACAGAGAAGAACAACATGCTGAATCACCTTTGTGATACCAAACTCAGTTATTCTCTCTTCTGCTGAAGCACAGGAAACTCACTCACCAGGGACGCTGTAGCAGACAAATGTGTATCTATAGTTACAGGGAAGTAAAAGCCATTTTCCTGAAATCCACACATCTGAAAGACCACATGCGACACTCTTCCAGTCAATTGAGTGTGAACCTGTGGACCAGTATCTGAATGAGGAGTCACTCCCATCAGACCAGTAAGTGTGAGGATCTCCGAACAAACCGATCCATGCCTTTTTTTCACTCGGTATTAAGCTCTGGACCTTCTGGCTCTCAGTGTCGTTCCTCACAGTGGCCAGGTCCATGAAGTTCTCCCTGCAGTACCTCTGAGCGCTGAACCAACTCAATGTTTGACTCACATAAACAAATTCAGGATCCAGCTGTGTTCCTGCAGATTGGAAAAAATATTCTTTTGAGTTGACAGACTTTAAAATAATCACCAGCAGAGAGGAAATAATGTTTTGCTTGGTACTTACCATTATTACAGATGAATGGATATCCCAGTGTACAGTTACTAGTCTGCCATGTTGATCCACCTAAAACACAGGAGGTATTGGGCTCAGAGTTTAGAACTGGATTAACATATATGGACGTCATATAGTCAGCTCCTGTCCCTGTGTAGCCATCTGACCACCTCCAGTTCAGATTAACGTACACGCCAATCCAGACCGCCATGTGATTACCAGAAGATGAAACTGTGTCAATAAGTTGTTTCATTTCTTCAGTGTTTTCGATGGTGGCCAGGTCTGTGTATTTCTGTCTGCAGTAGGTCTGAGCTTCAGTCCAGGTCATACGATCAGGAACAGAGTGGTACTGATGGAGGAGGCAGGAGGAGGGGTCCCAGCCTGTGAAGAGAACAAGTACCTGATTGGTTACATGTGTCTGTTAACATTACACATGGTTTTAATGTGTTGACGGATTGAAAATAAAATACACTGTTCAGTATTTAACCAGCGGTTCCCACATTTATGGATTGAGGCCCTAACAGAAAAGTAGTTGGGGCCCTTTGTCACCTTTCAGATGTCTGTGAGTTGTCAGCAGTTCCATCAAAGATGCATTTCCCCTCTAAACCGCTCACAAGGTTTGATTTCAACTGTTAGAGCCAAAGACGTACAGTTCTCAATGAATTCACCTGTTTCCCATTAATCATCTCATGTCCCCTCACATTTAACTGGAGGGCCATGACCCCTGGGTTGGGAACCACTGGGTTCAATGATTTAGCTGTTTGCTCAGAAAGATAAATGTCTGCTGACACAGTCATAAAAATCTATTAGTGTCATTAATAACATTCAGAGAGGTTCTGTGACTTTTGTACATTTTGCTCATGATACTTCTGTACTTTTACTTCAGTAGGATTTTAAATGAACAGAGTATTTTTTACATTTCTTTTACTGAACTAAAGGATCTGAAGTCTTCCTCCACTGGCAGACTGGTCAATGGTCCCAGTGAGACAACATGCTTAAAACTTTTCTAATCACTGTATTTGTGAGGACAGCTCCTGAGACTTATTCATTATTTCACTATAATAAGCAGACAGACATCAGAAATGTTTAAGAATTCACTGACCTGAGACACACAAGACAACCAGTAAGATGCTCTTCATCATCGTGCTGCTCTGCAGACTGTGTGTGTCGAGTAAAATCTCCTCATATTATTGACTTTTTTAGGCAAATCTGAGGAAACTAAACAGCAGCTCCTCTTCCCTGTCAAGGTCGCAGGCCTGCTGCACGTTTTATGCAAAAAGTGGGTATTTACATCTGCAATGCTGTCTGTATTTACATTGTTATGTAACCTGATGATCTCTAAATGACAAAGAGCCATGGTTCACATTCATATTCACAACGGGTTCATTTATAACAGAAGATGGAAACAGGAGACGACCAGCCGAACAAAAGCAGAAACAGCAGAGTAACAAATAAATAAACACAGTCCAGCAGAGAAACTGGAAGTAATTTAAATATATAACTTGATGCATAAAGAATAAGGCAACAACAAGTTGACATGGAAAACCTAAAAGTGTCTGTGTCGGAATGTTACTGAGAGTGGGACCGTAATGACCCCAACGACAGGCAGACACGCACCCAGAAACCCCACAGAGCTCAGAGGACCCACGACCACATGGCCCTGAGACAGACATGCCCTGCAGCCAGGGGCCAGAGCCCCACCCCTACCAAAGAGGGCCTCTACAACAAAAGGAGACAAGAGATTCCAGGCCAAGGGACATGCCGCCCACCCATGGGCAGAAGCCTGAGGCCCATTTCTACACTGAACAAAATAATAAACACAACACTTTAGTTTTTGCCTCCATTCATCATGAGCTGAACTCAAAGATCTTTTTCTATGTACACAAAAGGCCTATTTCTCTCAAATATTGTTCACAAATCTGTCAAAATCTGTGTTAGCGAGCACTTCTTCTCTGCCAAGATAATCCATCCACCTCACAGGTGTGGCATATCAAGATGCTGATCAGACAGCATGGGGACTGCACAGATGTGCCTTAGGCTGGTCACAATAAAAGGCCACAGGCTGGCCACAATAAAGGCCTTAGGCTGGTCACAATAAAAGGCCTTAGTCTGGCCACAATAAAAGGCCACATGCTGGCCAC